>NC_091821.1:193478962-193778962 GCF_038994185.2 Dermacentor albipictus
AAAGGTATTCAGACAATGTATGGCATGTTCTTCTTTTAGTCCGCGTCTTTGTAGCGCTATTTTTTCTTCAAGTAATTTACACCAACTCACCCACATCGAGCTCCTAATGAAAATAATTTTTTTTAAAATTAATCCAGTTGCCTGTTGCAAAATGTTACAAACAGAAACTTATAAGACATATAGGGATGCTCTACAACCAAACTTGGTAGTTGACAAAAAATTTGCTCGAACCTGCGACTGCCGCTGAACCGGGAGCCGCTGACACCATCTGTGCTAATTAAACTGTTTGAAGCATGGGCAGGACGAGGTAAAGAAAAAGAACTCGAAGCAAAGTAAGGTCAAACAATGTGTTTACCAAAAAGAGTGCATACATTCAGCAAATATATTCAGACACTGTATTGACATTTTATACATAAAGCACTCTTACCCTTGTTGTTTTCCGATTGACTAATTCTGTCGAAATATACTTAATATATTTATAATCAGACTGCTGCCCGGGTGAGAAATTTAAACCTTTATTTTCCGAAGACTTCATTCGGCCTACGCAGAGATCTGCTGGCTTGTCTGATGTAGTCTACAAGGCGCGCCCCTCTATTGGGTTGACGACGTAGCAATTTCTTTGGACGTAAGCCGTCATAGCGTGCTGTGTGCCATACATCTGCCAAGCCGGCGTAGCAGAAATGTGCCATTTTGATGTCATTGGCCAGCATTTGCTTGTTCAGTATTGGCTTATATATGCTATATACCATATACTCCCATACACATGTATCATTTCTTGTGCAGCCTCCGTCATTCATAAGATTGCATCACTTGCTGGTACCTTCAGCTTGGGGGTTTTACGTGCCAAAACCACTTTCTGATTATGAGGCACGCCGTAGTGGAGGACTCCGGAAATTTAGACCACCTGGGGTTCTTTAACGTGCACCTAAATCTAAGTACACGGGTGTTCTCGCATTTCGCCCCCATCGAAATGCGGCCGCCGTGGCCGGGATTCGATCCCGCGACCTCGTGCTGTTACGAACTTGTACCGCTGCACCACTATTACGACTTTGTGGTCCCGTAGCGCTCGTCACCCGTTTCGTGACAGAGCGTTGGTAGCGAAGACTCCGAGCCTGGCGTCGATGAGCATAACAAAAGGGACTTTATACATTATATACAGGTTATTGTACAGGACAAGATCGGATCGGCACTGGGGCCGAGAGCTCACACAAACGCGACTGTTCCCGCACGACGGCGTCCGGCGAAAACGCGTGACACATCTCACCCCAGTCGGGAGCGACACTGTCTCCCGGTGGGTCGGCGGATCCTGTTTTCGAGGCGGCCTCCTCGCCGCTTTATAATCCCCGAGAACCATTGTCACTCAAACGGCCCAATACAAAGTCAGCACACGACGGTCGTCCGAGGGGTCCAACCAGCGACCGCGCTGGCCACCCGGTTCAAAGTTCGCGCGCGCGGAGACCTCCATGCAAAAGGAGGTGCGGCGCCGGGCTGTCTGGCACACGCTGACACGTCTAAACACGTCGCCTGCCGATGCTTCTCCCGCAGGACACCGCTGCCTGACGGCTCAGCACCTTGACTTGTGAAGGGAGAATTAGGGCGCTCGCAGGACAGATTCTGCATCTTGCAGATTCGGAATCCGGGCTTGTGGTAATGGCACAACAGTGCTCAGCAGCCTAACACCATAGCCACTGAGCAACCACGGCGGGGGCTGGTACCTTCGCTGCTTACTATCACAAGGCACCAGCGCTTTATATCGTTCCTGGATGAGAATCACTTTGAAAATCTAGGCACTAGTTTTAGAAACCTTAACGACTTGCACCGCGTCACCGCCAGGTGGTGCGTCACCAGACAGGCGACACAAGGTAGCGTATTTGAGAAAACTTCAGTCTCTGCGCGGTGTAGCCTTAACCAGAAAAATCAATCTCTTTAGCTGCACAGTTCAACCAGTTCATCGGCACTTTTCTTTCATGTTTGCGGCCCAGGTCCGCAGCGGCATTAATTTCCTTCCATATTTGTTGCAATTTGCAAGAAAGCTGCAGGAGGGTTAGCCACAGCATGTCTCCTCGCTAAAAAAATTTCAAATAAAAAATTTGTAAGAAGAAAACTAGATGAAAAAGGAAGGACGGAAGGAGAAAAAGAAAAGCGAAAGAAAGCCGTTATATACAACACATACCCTATATAAGTACGTTTTATCGTTATTTTCACATCGCATCCGCAAACACTGAGCGCTGGCGGCAGATGTGGCTCATGCGAAATGAGCTTGCGCCGGCCGCTTACAACAACATAGCTCTCTCAGAGATCACAGCGCTGAACATTGCTGCGCCCGGAGGCATCGCACGGGAATGGTATACAAGCTGTATGCGAAAAGTCTTACATGCTATCGGCCGCGAAAGACTGAGCGACCCTTGGAGAACTCCGCCTCCTTCAGTTCCCATCACGAAGACGGCGTCGTCGAAATGGTTCTTGGCAAGTGACGTCACTGAAAGAGAAACGAGGGAGAATGAGCGAGTGCTCTTCGCTAGATGCAAAGTAGCAGCTGCCGTCGTCTCGCCCGTCTGAAAGGTTCGGCAAAGAATTCCCTGCAAGGAGGCCCCTATTGCTCCCTTCCGAGCACCGACTTGGGTCGCGCAGCGCGCTTACTGGAGGCCCTGTCCAACTTGTTTTCTCCGCGGACGCGAGTTTCCCAACATGACGTTGACGGAAACAGACGGGCGGCGGTGCTAAATGCAGTCTGGCGGCAGAAGGCAGTTTACGTGGCTTGTTTTTCTTAATCCACTGTACCGCTACCCGCAGCTCTGTCGGATTAGTCGACTACGCGTCCGCCCCACCTCGCTGTTGAAGCTCGGTGCCCGGCAGGCGCCAGCCTCCTGATAGTTGGCCTCGCTCGCCTTGACCCTTGCGCTCTGCTTGGCGGCGGGCACGCGAAGCTGTATACCGGCCGCAATTCTCAGGGCTTGGCACGAGTGGAGAAAGACTCACGGTATAATTATGTAACTGAAAAAATACAAAATCAACTACGTTGTGATCTGTTACTTAACTAACACTGTGTCGTTATAAACTTTAGGGGAAGCTTTAGCTCGGGCCCAACTCCGACGCGGCCTATTCAAATACATGTAAAACGCAAAAACGCTTTTCTGAGATAACCCCTGGACCGATTTTAATGAAATTCGCTAAATTTGAGAGAGAAAGTTAAATGCTAGTGACTGTTGGAAGCGGAATTTCGATTTAGGGCATGCATCTTGTCAAAAAGATTTTCAAGAATTCGAGAGTTTTACAAAGATAGAAACACGAAGTTTACAAATTAATAGCTCTGCATCAAGAACGGATATCACGGTTCTGTAAACGGCATCCATTAGATCATTGAAAGCGGAGAAATCCTATATGACATTTTATATCTTACGTGAACTTGTTACGTTGTACACAAGGGTTCTGAAAAAGCTGTATTTCAATATTACTAAATTTCTTGACTTTCAAGTGTAACATATAAGTTTATTTTTCCGCTTTAGATGCACTATTAGTTGCAATTTACAAAGTTGTTATGACATTTTTCATTGCTGAGTTACATAGTTGCAAACCTGATAGTTTGTTCTTCTGAAAATTCTTTATTTTTGCCAAAGAATTCGCGGCCTAAATAAAAAATTCGAAACCAACAGTCACTAGAATATATGTTTGTCTTCTAAATGCAACAAACCTCGCCAAATTTGGTGCAGTGGTTGTCGAGAAAAACGAATTCTCCTTTTACGTGTATTTAGATAGGACCGCCCGAGTTAAAGCTGCATGACGCAGTGAGCGGAGAGTTGGTGCCATGTCACTAGAAATCTTGATCGCTCAAGTCTCTTCTTTAAGGCAATCTGTCAATGATTTGGCGATGTAAAAGAAAAAAAAAACAAAGAAATGCTGGCACGTGCTCCACCATGAGCTATGAATGAATGAAGAAAATCGAGATGTGGGAAGAGAGAAATGGATGCCAACGGGATGAAAGAGCAATGGCAAGAAAATAAAGAAAATAACGGAGAGGGGACTAAAGAAAACTGAGTACTGACTGTAAACAATGGTAGAAGAAAGCTTGTAGGGAAAGGTCGCCCTATTTTGCGTTTGAGTCCTAATTTCTAGCCCCATTTTCCAACTTCGATCCTCTTTCTTTTTTTGGCCGTCACGAAAGGGAGCAAGCGATCATGCGCTGCCACACTCGTGTTTACTTAGTAGAACATGAATACACATGGGCCTCTGAGCATGCTTCATCAAATTTCGGTGCCGCATATTTCACTGTTTGTGGTTTAATTTTTGCCGTGGTTCCAAATGTGTCAGTGATCCGGTCGCGTTTATCCCTTGATAAACTGTGCAATAAGCTCTCTCTAATCGGTTTTCTTTTTTTTCTTTTTTTTTTCTTATCACGTTTTCAAAGCCTTTTTTTTTCTTGCTCCTCTCGTTTTTCATTCTTCTTTCTATGCACTATATTTTTAATAGTATTTCACTACAGCATAATCTCGACAAACGGAAACTGCTTAAACAGAATTGCCATTTAAGCGGACTAACATCTCTCATGGTTGCTTTTGTATTCGAACAAAGCAAAAAAACAACTTTCGTAAAACAGCACCAGAATGTTTGGAACTCCCTTTCAGCGGAACTGCAGAATCCAGTTATGATATATATATATATATATATATATATATATATATATATATATGTATGAAGCAAGGCAATGAAGCGAGGAAAGGACCGCAAAGTGACTTGCAAAAAGAAAAAGAAAGGAAACGCTGTTATACGGCTATCGGAGCGCGGCCTACCTCCGTTCTAGTTAGAGGATGCAGACTTGGTGCATTCATTAACCGTATATAGTTTGGTCTATCTGTATCGACAGCGCCACGATGATCAATGTAGATATTGACCAGGTTGCATTCAAGCATATGTGAGTGCAGCAACACGTCTGGCAACCTTTTTTTTCTTTTCTTTTTTTCTACAGCGAAGCTGTATACCTTTACCGTCCAAGGAAATTTTCGTGTCGTTGTTGGCGTGATAAGCAAAGAAAACTCCCCATACGAGGGCCGATCCCGAAGATAGTGCAATGCCGGGCCAACCCGCGGCAGAGGTGAAGCACGTGTTAAGCACTATCCATACGTGGGCCGATCCCGAAGATATATATATATATATATATATATAGTGCAATGCCGGGCCGACCCGCGGCGGAGGTGCAGTTCGCCATTATGGGGCCCACATACACAGCTTCGCTGGTCATCCTTCTTCACAGAGTGTAAGGGCACTGAGATTTTTTTCTTGTGCGATTCTTTTTATTGCTACTTGGAGAATATTTAAGTAAGTCACTTAACTTTGGCGGATCCGTTATCTTGGGTTTGCGTTTACATGGACACTAGGTGATCCCTGCTGAGGCCAAATTATTGGTCGGCGACTGTACCGACACAGAGAAAGGAGGAAGGCGATGCACACGAGCACGCGGAAGCTGCTATTACTTCCCCCAGAATTTATTTGTAGCACTTCACTGACTTCACAGGTGCCTCATGCTGCGCAGCTTACTTAATGTGGCACTCTTCTTGTGACCAGCTGAACACGTAAGTACCGCTAAAAGCATATACGGTCTCTGGTCTCTGCTAAGGCATTCTTAATGGCAACGTATACGTTCAGAGAGGTACTTTTTCTCTCTCGTAAAATAATACAGGAAAGTCGCGTTATTTCCGAAAACTCGGAAGGCTATTTTTTTCCCCTTTTCCTTCGAAGTAGGCGGACATCGTGACCATGAGCATTACGAACGAGGCTCTCGATCCAAACAGTAGCCGAAAATGAGGAAGAATTTCATATTCGTAAGTGAAATGTTACTAAGAACACTCGAGGGTGCCGCTCCAGTGCTGTTAGCAAATAATAGCAAAACGTTCGGGAAAATAAGGAGCACGAAAGTGGTCGCAGCTGACTAGGAGAATGCAGTCACCACTGCAAAACCGCCATAGTTCGCATATAAAGCCGGTGATGATCACCTCTCAGTTCTTTGTAATACATACAACTCTGTGGTCTGTACGCATACAGAGCCTGCAATGTCAAGCAACACACGCTGCTGAGCACACGAATTAAAGAGCATGTTTCCCACAGAATACGAGAAACAAGTGTTCGTCCAAGGCATTGCAGTAAGCTTACACGTCCCCCTGACGGAAGATATAAATAACAAGTATAATACAGATTGATGATGCTAAGTTTCTGAGAGACACAGAGACGGAGGTAATAAGACACGGCAACTTGTGTTCAGTGACATTTTCGGATAATCGGCTTTCAGCGCTTTTAATTACGCGGTAGTCATGGTAACAGGAAATATATATGAGTACGTCTGTGCTGTTACTTCTTGTTTTGCGACAACGACATCCGGTTGGGCACATTGTAAGCTCAAAACACTTGGTAAATGAAGAAACCCATGACTTACCTCCGACATGTGTTCCGCTTCCTCCGCTTGGAACCTGCTTGTGGAGTCGTACGTTTTCTGCTAGCAGTAAGAAGTAGTTGACGACTTCAAGGTTGCTCTTTCGAGTATCATGTCTCCATTGGATAACCATGCCGTCTAAACCACAGCTTAGCAGCTTGAAAGGAGCCACAAGAAATAATTGTGACAATTCGTCGTTGGATGAGCGCATCGCATTTCTTTTACGTGTACACTTATAGCAAAGAATGGACACCCGACACAAATAATTTCAAGCCACTTCCTTTTCTGCAGTCATCATCATCATCATCATCATCATCATGAGCCTGTTTTATGTCCACTGCAGGACGAAGGCCTCTCCCTGTGATCTCCAATTACCCCTGTCCTGCGCCAACCGATTCCACCTAGCGCCCGCGAATTTCCTAATTTCATCGCTCCACCTTGTCTTCTGCCATCCTCCACTGCGTTTCCCTTCTCTTGCTAACCATTCTGTAACCCTAATGGTTGAACGGTTATCTAACTGGCGTATTACATGACCTCCCCAGCTCCATTTCTTTCTCTTGTCAATTAGAATACAGGCTATACCCGCTTGCTCTGATCCAAACCGCTCTCTTTCTGTCTCTTAACGTTATGCCTAGCAATCTTCGTTCTATCGCTCTTTGCGCGTCCTTAACTTGTTCTCAAGCTTCTCCGTCAGTCTCCAAGTCTCTGCCCCATATGTCTGCACTCGTAAATTTCACTGGTTGTACACCTTCATTTTCAATGATAATGGTAAGCTTCCAGCCAGGAGCTGGCAATGTCTGTATGCAATCCAACGCATTTTTATTCTTCTATTGATTTCCTTCTCATGATCAGGGTTCCCTGTGATTAATTGGCCTAGGTAAACATACTCCTTCACCGACTCTAGAGGCTGACTGGCAATCTTGAATTCTTGTTCTCTTGCCCGGCTATTCATCATTATCTTTGTCTTGTGCATAATAATCTTCAACCCCACTCTCACATTCTCTCTGTTAAGGTCCTCAATCATTTGTTGTAATTCGTCTTCATTGTTGCTCGATAGAACAATGTCATCGGCAAACCGAAGGTTGCTGAGATATTCGCCGTCGATCCTTACTCCTAAGCCTCCCAGTTTAATAGTCTGAATATTTCTTCCAAGCACGCAGTGTATAGCTTAGGAGAGATAGTGTGTCCCTGTCTGATCCCTTTCTTTTTATGTATCTGCCTGCTTTTTTTGTTTAGAATTAAGGTAGCTGTAGAACCTCTGCAGATATTTTCCAAGGTATTTACGTAAGCGGTCTGTACTCCTTGATTACGTAATTCCTTTATGACTGTTAGTATCCCTACTAAATCAAATGCATTTTCGTAATCTATGAAAGCCCTATACAGAGGCTTATTGTACTCTGCAGATTTCTCGATAACCTGATTGATGACATGGATGTGATCCATCGTAGAGTATCCCTTCCTGAAGCCAGCCTGTTCCCTTGATTGACTAAAGTCCGTGTTGCCCTTATTCTATTGGAGATTATTTTGCTAAATATTTTATATAATACTGGGAGTAAGCTAATGGACCTATAATTTTTCAATTCTTTAACACCTCCCTTTTTGTGGATTAGTATAATGTTTGCATTCTTCCAGTTTTCTGGAACCCTTGCAGTCGATAGACACATCGTATAAGGTGCCGCCAGTTTCCTAAGCTGTATGTCTGCTCCATCTTTGATTAAAATCGACTGTTATTCTATCTTCTCCTGTCACTCTTCCTCGTTTCATGTCTTGCAAGGCCTTTCTGACCTCATCGCTAGTTATAGGAGGAGTTCCTGTATCCTGTTCATTACTGTTTCTAATTGAGGTATCCTGACTCCTCTGGGTACTGCACAGGTCAGTATATTATCCCGCTGCTTGTATTTTACCTTCAAGATTGCTGATGATATTACCCTACCTATCTTTGAGTTCATACATCATGGTTTGTCCTATGCCAAGTTTCCTTCCCCCTGATTTTAGGCTGCGTCCATATTTTACGGCTTCTTCAGTCTTGCTCACGTTATAGTTTTGAATATCCCTTATTTTCGCCTTGTTAATGAGTTTTGACAGTTCCGAGAATTCTATCTTATCTCTTGAGTTGGACACTTTCATACTTTGTCGTTTCTTTATTAGGCCATTAGTTACTTGGGAGAACTTGCCTACTGGTTGCCTTGGTGCCTTGCCTCCCACTTCAATTGCTGCCTCTGAAGCCAGCCTAGTTACGGTTTCTTTCATCATCTCTATGTCATCTTCATCTCTCTGTTCTTAGGCTGCATATTTGTTTGTAAGTACCAGTCTGAATTTGTCTGCTTTTACCCTTACTGCCTCTATAGGTTGACCTGTTTCTTCTTGAGCAATTTTACTCTTTCTCTCTTCAAATTTAGGTGTATCCTAGCCCTCACTAACCTTTGATAACTGCACTTTACCCTACCTTATAACACCCCTACATCCTGCACTATGCTGGGATCAGCAGAAAGTATGACATCAATTTCATTTCGTGTTTCACCATTAGGGCCTTTCCAGGTCCACTTTCTGTTGCTACGCTTTCTGAAAAAGGTTGTCATTATTTGAAGTTTATTCCTTTCTGTGAATTCGACCACGCATCTCTCCTCTAGCGTTCTTAGAATAAACACCGTAGTTGCCAATTGCTTGTTCACCAGCCTGCTTTTTCCCCACTTTTGCATTAAGTCGCCCATTACTACAGTATACTTGCAATCTCGAGTGCATTTGTACTCTCCAATGCAGCTGAAGCTGACATACAGCAAATAATTTTGTCTTCCGAAAAGCAAGATCGCTGTAGTCCTTGACTAAAGCGTGAACGACTGCGTGTGTTTCCTTGTGAAACCACAAGATATGATAATGCTTCAAAGAATTGACTTTCAGCATTCGTGTAATAGTCAGTTCTCTAAACAAAACAAAAACTGAAAGGTGTCGTTTCTTTAGCTGACATCATTCAAGAGCCCGAGGCACACCTGAAAGAGCAAAACCACTTTCCTGCTTTCCTCTCTGCAACCTACCTGCTTTTTGGCAAGGATATTTAATGTGCGCCGATAACTGCGCAGTATACATGCTCCCAGCTAGGAACCATGAGAGGTTATACGTGGCGCATGAAATACGTGGCGCACTGAAGAACGTGTGGTGGTGGGCGCAACCTAGTTTGCCTATATCATCACGGATATGTAACGACTGTTGCGAGCATCAGCCTCGCTTTCAGTCTTGCGCGATTTGACATTTCAATTGACGATCATGGATTTTCTAAAATCTTCTGCAAAATAAACAGATATCAATTGTATCTTCCTCCTGACAACTTACAAAGTTCGAATCTTCAGTGTTTCCGATCCACTCAACGCATTTCACCAAATCTCGGTGATTGTCATGCATGACATTTGGGGATGAAGCCCACTGGTCACTTGTATTCTGCATGTCCCAGATCATGATGTCTCCTGCACGATGAGTAGTCGATATTATTCACTAGTAGAAGAATACGCCAGGATATAATAAAAGCAAGAGGAGTGTTGGAGGACATAAGAACACCTCTAACAGTTCTTTGCGCTGTTCGCCATGTTGATCACAAATCAATTACCCTGATTTCACTCGTGTGGAGCGAGAACTTCTCCGGGACAGCGGGCATAATACCAATCTCTGGTCGTACTTTAATTACGCATCGGGTGTGTTAATTTAGCACGTGACCTGCACCAACGTGCAGTAAAATGCTCGTCTTTATGAACATTTTATCTACTTCCGAACCTCTGACAAAACGTTACGTTTGCGCAATGATTGGATAATCGCGCTCTCATAAGTTCGGCGAAATTATTCCCAGATGCTATCAGAACGCCCAGAAATGAAGAAAAGCCGTTACGCAGCGACGTGCGCGGTATGCTATTTTTTCGCGACGAGACATGCAGGCACGCTTACGCTGCCACTTCTGAACCACATAGTGGGATGTGCGATATGTTCTGCTTTCATTCAATATACCCGGTGTGTATGGCATGCAAACATATCTCACACACTTTAAGAAAAAAAGGACTAAAAGGGGTAGGGAGGTTAGTCCTTTTGGGGACTAATTGACATGGGATGAACTGTTACTCCCCATGCATTTACTCCTTCGAGGACTAACAGTTGCCCTTTTCCGATGCTCCTCAATGGAGTAACGGTCATTCTTTCCGATGCTCCGCAAAGGTGAAAATAATGAAATTAGGCATTTATACCCCGATAAAAAATTACTGAGCTGAAAAAAAAAGGTGCCTGAAAGTAGGATTCGAACTCATGTCTCCTCCTTCACAAATTATGCACTCTAACCACTTCACCACGGTGGTCTTTTTTTTTTATTACCGGCTTGGCAAAAGCAGATACATTGTGAGTATTACATGGCCATAAAAAACAACTAGTCAATGCCGGATCAGTGTGGTGTGATAAGAACGATGTAGGCTAGTCACTTTGTCCAAAGCACTTAGCCAATCAGGAGGGTCTGTACACAGTCCACTGTGTACACTGTACACAGTGTACACAGTGTATGTACACTGTACATACACTGTCCCTCTGTACACAGAAAAATTCGCGTATATATAACACACTTTCAATGAAATATTCATGTGCTGGGGCCTGAACAATGCGCTCATGTCTAATATCCATACGCGTTCGCCACACACTGTGCATGCACAGAAGCATTAACAGATCGACAGGCACTCCCTCTGGTTCCGCGCATGGCAGGAAGCGTATTCCGAAAGCACTTAACGGCAATTCCTTTTTAAGGCTACGTTTTAGAATATCCCACAAAAATAATGCGTCATGACAGTCCAAAAAGATATGCTCAATCGTCTCCGGTTTTTTGCATATAAAGCAATTCACAGACCAAGGTACAAAAATGCCTTTGCTTTGCAGCCACGGTTTCACTGGGAGCGTGCCTGTATGTAGTTGAAAAAAGAAAGATTTAACAGAAGCTCTTACCGGCATTCGTTTAACTCTCTTAAGAACATCTCGTTCTGAACCTAAAACAAATATTGTACGATACAACGGTACAGGCAAGAATACATCAACAAGATCTTTGTACAACTTCTTACTAGTAACAACGGCCAGATATTCACTGGAAAATCTTGCTTTTAGTGTTCGGAAAGACGCGACCACTTCACGCAAAAAAGCACTTAAAGGCATGGTGGTCGGTAGTTCAATAAAGAGTGCACGGACTTTGAACTATTCACGATTTATAGACAATACTGTTTTCACTGGATCGCTCCATGACACGGACGAAAACAGCGAAGTGCATCGAGGGTAACTGTTGTCGTTCGTCCTCCCGTTGCTCTCTTTCCGACCAGGGACTAAACACTTACTTTCCGAAATTTGCACACGACATGCATATTCATGCACTTAGTCCTTTGAGCGACGAAAGCGCCCTTTTTAGGACTAACGGCCCAGTTACTCCCGTTTTCCCCGGGATTTTTCTTAGAGTGCATCCCACGGTGTCGACTGCATTAAAACGCCTTTTATCGCAGCTCATGTGAATCGAACCAGGTAATAGCGTCTCTTGCACGAGATAGGATGCGGAAAGTGGAGGCATAGCAATGCAGGCGTACGTCTGCTTACTTACCGTGCACTGTGCCTGCAACCAAAACTGACGCCCTTTGTGGGTGAAAAGCGACGGAGGTGACGCAGGTGTCCGTGGGGAGGAAACCGCCGGTCTGGTTGAAAGTGTGTGAGCGGTGGGGATTCCAGAGAAACACCCCGGCTTCGTGTGTGCACCACTCATCGTGATTGGCAACTCCACACGTGCTACAAGTTATTGTCAAGGAGGACGCCAATGAATGCGTTTGCAGAGATTACTGGTAGTAGCGATATGTGACATGGCGTACAATGCCATGGCAAGGCGCGTAGTGTACATATCGGATTCACGAGACGCAAGATGTCATATCATAACCAAAATCACAATCAACCCCGCATCATGCGGCTCTTGCAACACCAAATAATTTTGCACTACCGAGGTTCTTTTTTTTTTTTTGACGATTCCACTCACATATATACTATGCGCAACACATGTAATGCGGTCATGGCCGGAGTTATCTAGTCGATCTGCCCTGAACTGTGAACATTCGTAAAAAAAGTTGAACTGAAAGACAAGCATCATTCTTTCGAAACATGTACTCTCAAATAAACGTCCTCTTGTTTGACGCCACTGAACTAGTTTTGTCATTTACATCACCTTCTTAATGAACACAGCAGAGCGCTTGGCCAGTGTCCTGCGCTAGAAAAGACACAAGCGCTGGGCGGACACTGGAATGGAGAGCAAAATAATGCCTGTCGCACTGGTTGCGCAATCCAGCATGCAATGGAGGGTTTCGGTCGGCAATCTATACAAGTCCGTCATAGTATGTTAGGGGGAAAAAGTTGGGCTTCCTGGAACAACACACACCAATTTCCTTCCTCTCGAAGCTTACAAAACAACAAACTCGTACAGAAACATCTGTGCTGCTCGAGACGTTTATATAACCACGTCTCGCAGGCGCAGACGCTTGCATATGCATAGCAAAGGTCACGTCTGAATTTCGGTGCGTTCTGTCGCTTATGCACCTTGACGTGAAAGTTATACCTGAGCATCAAACAGTTTTGAAACACTCCGATTAAGCATGTCCTGGCTAAGCTACGAAGAACCCAGAACCAAATTTAGGAAGCGTTTCGTTTGTAACTGATCTTTGCCATTGGTAGGCAGCTTTCGCTATAGTGATATGTCCAGCGTCAGGATTGGCTATTCAATTCAATCATACGAACAATTCCAGAGAAAACTTTTTGTGAATACGGGCCCCGGTTCATATTCTCTTGAAGTAGACAATATTGGTTCTACAAGCTAAGCTTGTAGAAGAGGTGCGCTCTGTCGGCACACGTTTTTACTGATGAAGCATGAAATCTCAAGTGCGTTGTTTTAGACTGAGACAATGAAAATTCCGAACTTTTTCTGCACCGATTGGTAGCCGTCACACTTGATAAGCACACAAGGCATTATCATTTCTTTGTCTTCCTCAGTTACTTAAAATTTATATGAGGCTGGTTCATTCAAGGGCTTAATTTTCTTTCTTTCTTTCTTTCTTTCTTTCTTTCTTTCTTTCTTTCTTTCTTTCTTTCTTTCTTTCTTTCTTTCTTATTAGATGTAAAATGTGGCCACTGACGATTCCACCGATATTTGCGGAGGAACACATTTTTTTTTCTCGGAGGCTTACTGAAATCTGTGGTTTTCCCCTCCGGGTTTCATACTGAATGAGAACAATTATGTTAGAGGCACAAAGGAAAAATGACGATACACGTTGTTTATATGTTTAAATCGTTTGAAATTAATAGAGACTAAGGATACCAGGAAAAAAATGCATGGACTCCTATTTAGCGTCAGTGCGCTTTACACTTGTCTTAAATGTACGGGAGCGTGGGATGCGCGTCGAGTGAGACTATTTTCTGTGAATGATATTAAACATCCTTTTACAACATCCGAT
Organism: Dermacentor albipictus; assembly: GCF_038994185.2. NCBI lineage: Eukaryota > Metazoa > Arthropoda > Arachnida > Ixodida > Ixodidae > Dermacentor > Dermacentor albipictus. The sequence continues at coordinate 193,492,871 of NC_091821.1, forward strand.
GACGTCAGCACAGTATTAGCAAGGCTGGGGAACACATTGTGACGCGAAACCAAGCGACACAATGGATATGCCTTGAGGTGTTCATTTCAAGTCCGCGCGGTTAGATCTTATTTAATTCTGCGAGATCGTACGCCGGCGTTCAAAAAGAAAAAAATCATTTATAATTAGCAACTAAATCACAAAAGACATTCGCAATCACAATCACTGATACATAGAACTACTGGTACGTTTGGTTGACTTTTGTTTTTTGCCAGGTAAATTACGCTAATTTTTTTCCGCAAGTTCCCGCACAAAAATTTTCGCATTGCTTTTGCTGACGTCAAAGAGATCGGTTCTTTTAATATCATCTGCACAATGAGCAGAACAGCGCCATATTCTTCAGAACTAACCGCTTAACGGTACTTCGAAACACTTGTTTCGGATAAGGGGGAATTTGAAAGCGTGTAACCGCTTTCATAGCCACTATGTGTCAGATAAGTTAGTGGCCCAGATTTGACAGTGGAGCACCTTAAGCTGGCATGTAAAAAACAATTTGCCACCACATGCGTTCTGTTGCGAAGTACGAGGTTGCGTTCCCCGGCCTCCGTGGCAGCGTTGCCATTGGAACGGAATGCAAGAACATTCCGATGCCTAAAGAACGCCAGCAGGTGGTCAAAATTTATCCAAAGCCCTCGACTATATATATATATATATATATATATATATATATATATATATATATATATATATATATATATATATATATATATATATATATATATATATATATATATATATATATATATATATATATATATCTTAAGAAGCCCACAAACAATGACACCAAGAACAACATAGGGCAAATTACTTGTACTTACTAATTTAATTAAAGAAATGATAAATTAATAGAAATGAAAGTGGATGAGCAAATGGTAGAGCATCGCACGCGTAATGCGCACACTTGGGATTGTTTTCTACCTGCGGTAAGTTGTTTTCTTTCATGCACTTTCGTTTCCATTAAATTATCATTTCTTTATTTACATTAGTAAGTACAAGTAACTTCCATGTTGTTCTTGGTGTCATTGTTTGTTGGCTTTTTATGTGATTAATAAAATCGGGCCCCTCGGTTAACCTCTCTTTGTTGTCGTTTATTTATTTATTTGCTTTGATGCAAGTAGCCTTGGTGCAAAGATCCAGACCACATGTTTCACGGTATAGTCAGACCATCCGAAACTTCGAACAATAACCTAAGCCGCAATGTTAGTAATTTCTTCTCGTCAGTATATTCTGGACCAACGAAGGCTAACGGAGTAAAATATGTAGCTATGTCAACGGAGATGACGTGTTAATTATTCGCACCTTTTTAGACACTCAGACTTTTAGCACTGTAACACTACTAACACTTTTAACACTATAACTGGAAAAGCTCTTATTTCCGGCTGAAGAAAAGTAAATGTTATGTAGGGAGCTAGCACTTCAAGAGGACACGTTTTATCCCCTCTGTGCATGTCTGTTCAACATACGGCGCTCTTCGGGAGTCTACGCTCGTGCGGCGGCCGCAGACAGACAAAACGACCTCCGAAGATTTGCACAATATGCCACACTTCAGCACGCACTTCTTAATCTTGATTGATTCACGTGTACCGTATTTCCGGGCTACAGTTTGCTATAGGCTACAGGGGTCAGTTACGGCTACAAGTTTTTTTTTTCTCGTTAGTTTCTCAACATTTGTTACATAGTAAGCAGGGGCCTAATCGGCGCACAAAAAAAAATATGTATTTGTACTACTTAATTGCGCAGCTGCTTCATTCGAAAAAAAAAAGATGGAGTGAAATTCTACGAATAAGCAGTAGAAGTTGATAAAAAGTTTACACGACTGAATTAAATGAGCGTTATCGCTGTCGTGTGTGTGTGTTTTTTTATTATTAATTCCAAATGTTCGCTGTGACGTCCAAGTAAAATAGTTACAGCCAAATCGACGAAACACGTCATTTGCGTCCACGTTTGCCTCGCGTGTGACCTCAGGAGAAATTGTCACGGCAGGAAGAATCGCGCTGGTCTAGAATGAGCGATACTGAAGACAAATATCTTGCGTAGTAAATGTAGACAGCCCGAACGTCGTTAAAACCTAAACATTTAGACATGTATAGTCCGCGGACTGTAGTCCTGGGTATACTGCGGTTAACAGACCTCCCTCTGATGCACTACTTGGCAAAGTCAAAAGGATATGAAATGGCTATGACGGAGCCAGTGGCATTCCATGAAGAGCCAGTGCAGACAAGCTGCAAGGAAGCAGACATTTCGTGAGACAAACAAGACAAATAATCACAGGAAGATGGAGAGTTCCCGTCAAAGTCATATTTCATCAGCCAAAACAACCGCGCGAAGTTGCCGACACGTTTTTCAGCATGCTATTTTCTTTGTTTTGCTTTGCTTCAGAATGAAGAGGTACTTCAATTGGAAAATAAAGTGCGGTATATCGTTGATATGACCGATAGAAGAAAGGGTTATGACTGATATTAACGAACCATGCGTGAAGTTAGCTGCAGTGCTTCCGCAAGCTTTCTACAGCTAAATTAGGAGTTATTTGTTAGCTTAATGACAACTTTATAGTCGGCTACTACTCAGGTAAAGAACTCCATAACTACTGCAGTCTCCTTCACAAAAGCCTGATAAATTTAGCACGAGGACGTTGAACGATATTGAGGGGAGCAGCAAGCACGGTAAGTCTAGAGGCAATGTGCTTCGCCACTTCTCGATGTCAGCGTCATAGCGCACGACGATAAACACGAAGTGTAATTATCCCGCTGAGCGCGCAATTGCGGCTATCGCCAGCGCTTTATTTTCCGTGACTCCACTATCGATCAAGCTGCCCCTTCATCATCACCTGTAGTTGAGACTTATAAAGTTAACGACGACTGCCGCTTTAGTCACGTTGTATAGACGCATTTTCATTCTGCATCAAGAGTATTTATTGATGCGAAAACGTCAGATAACCAATTGAGCGAAGAAGCCGTCTGTCACCTGTAGGAGCGAAACGGAGCCTAATTTCCCATTGGCTGCGAAACTACGTCACGAGCGCGCCTGGACAAAGCAGAGCGGCTGAAAAGGAATACCTGCTTCCGTGACAGCGCGTCAGGTGTTCCGTGAAGGCAACACCTGGCGCGACATCGCCGCGACGCCACGTCACCCTCGCAAGACTGCGTTATCCGCGCGTTCCTCGTCCGCGCAAGCTTTCGCCTGCGTTCGAACTGCGCCTCGGTTAGGCCCAGTCAAACACGCCAGGCGTCGCAACGCTCTCGGTTGCCCGCGAGGAATTCACAACTCGAAGGACCGCTCATCAGCGTTCAATTGCACATTAATGCTTTCGCATTCACAACTGATAAGTGCTTCGGTGTCCTCGAATTATTTTTGTGCTGGGCCCTGCATTGGCGGCCGAGGGCTTGTACCCACTACTGCACATCCTCTAGGGAAATGCCTGCGGCGTTAAGTCAAGGGAGTCGCTCAAAGGTAGTTGGATTTTGGTGGCATAGTTGGATAGCTCGCTGCTTGTGGACGGACAGCCATGCCTTGTGGATTACCTTTGATTTACGTTTGGCAAATAAAGGGTTTGCCTGTCATACTTTTTTCGTTGTGAATATTCAGGTCATCTGAACATTCTTATGCAGTTATTGAATTAAATTCTGGGGTTTTACGTGCCAGAACCGCGAACTGATTATGAGGCACGCCGTAGTGGGGGACTCCGGATTAATTTTGAGCACCAGGGGATCTTTAACGTGCCCCCAATGCACGAGACACCTGCGTTTTTGCATTTAGCCCCCATCGAAATGCGGCCGCCGCGACCGGATTTGATCCCGCGTCCTCGTGCTCAGCATCGCAACACCATAGCCGTTAAGCCACCACGGCGGGTGATTCTTATGCACTTAAACGGCAACCGCTGTTAACTTGAAAAAAACACTCAAGTATACGATCATGTGAATAAATTTTTAAAGGCACACATCTGCACACCTATGACTCAATGACGGAAGTTAGTCGTATTTCTTCGAAAATTCGGTAAATCTTTTTAAAGAAAATTCGCACTTCAGATATCATTTTTATGGATTTGTATGTTAGCATGTAAGCGACAAGTATCACCTTAGTTTTCGTTTCAGCCAGTAATTGCGATTTATATATTTCGTATGGTGTGCGAGACAGAGGTATGCAGGGCAGTCGACGAGAGCCAGACATTTATTTTCATTTCCTTTTAGAGAAGCCTGCCTTAAGAAACGAGTAGGGCGCTGTTATTTTCGCTTCACTGCTCAAAAGGCAACAGTGACAGTGACAAGAACTTAAATAGTGTCCTCAGGAACTCGATTGGGGGGAACCGAAGGCTCCCCGATCAAGTTGGTGGCTCCGCCCACGACGGGACAGGGAGGTGGTGACTCTCCGCGACGTCCCGGGCCCTCTGGACGGCCTGTAGTTGGTTTGTGAAATCCCAGCTCTTCAGCAAGGCGTCCCACTTGGACTTGTTATGAAAGTCGGAGCCCGCGTTTTACGGGCACAGCTAGAGCATGTGGTCGAAGGAGCAGCCCGCGTGACCGCATTTGGAGCACGATTGCGGGAAGTTCGGGTCTATCCAACTAAGCGCTCTCGGGGTGAGGTAGGATCTCCGTCTGTAAAAGCCTGAAAGTAAGAGCCTGTGCCCTGTTGTGTCTGTAGTGTGACGTAATTTCGTGAAAGGTCGTAAGATTATCTTTGAAGGGGCCATCCTGCGGGAGAGCCGGACCGTTAGCTCGGGCGCGGTTCGTGAATTCACGCGACAGGCAGTTGACCCGCTCGTTAGGGCTACAACCCGCTTGGTTAGTTACATCGTTCACGTGCGCCGGGAACCACGCTATGGTATGACCTCGCGTGTCTTCTCGCGTAATAATACGAAAGGATCTGTTGACGATGTCGGCTGCGTGTTTACAAACTAGAGCGGACGAGAAAGCCCTGACCGCCGTGCGCGAGTCGGAGAAAATGGTCGCCGGGCCTCTTGCGGCTTGAAGAGCCAAGGCTGTCACGGTTTCCTCTGCCTCGTTCGCGTGTTTAGCGTAGTAATGTTTTTTTTTTTTTTCTCGCAACGAAAAAGCTACTACGTTTATTGAAAGCTAGAGCACACAAGAAAGGTAAATGCGTGAAAAAATACCGCGAAAGGCATATGCAAATCGGCCATTAAAAGCGACCTTGTAGCACCCGTCAAGTAAACTTTACTTTTCTTTTGATCGTTGCTTACGACAGCAAGATACAGTGAAGCTTTTGGGCATATCAATCAGTAGTCTGTTCATGTTATCTCACGCGCGGACAGGCCGCTTCAGTAAAACGTAATTATAGTTAACCTTTCAGTGCACAGTAAGTAATCTAGTTTGATATACTCGATATCATGTTTTCTGCTCAGCCCGCTCTGTATAAGTATAAGCGAACACCAAAAGGCCGACTACTAATGTAAGCAACTTCTTTTCAATTCAGAACAAATGAACACGACTTGAATGCGAATGAGTGCGCTATTGCTGCTTGTGTGCAAATGTCCCACTGCTGACGCCTGGAGAGAGAGAGAGAGAGCGTTTTGTAACCATGTTAGCTACCGTCGTTATAGCTACAGAGTACCACATTATTTTACCACTATTGTATAGCACATTGTAATGTACAAAGTTATAAAGAGACCTCTCAGGAAATTGTATTAACTTCTAAGCAAACAGTTCCCCCTCGAAGTTAAGGCTTTGTGGCTCGTTTCAGCAATGTATCGCTGTAGATATACTTGAAGAGGTATCAGTTTACCTAAGGTTGCATAAGGAATGTAATACGTTTTCAAGAGCAACCAAATAACAAAATATATATTTGCATGTGTCTCCAAAAGCACTTTGCGTATGTATACAAAATACATTCAAGAAAATAGAGTGCCAATAGTGAACACAGTTCCTGAATATCTTGTGCAGTCCTGCTTTTACCCCTGCGTCCAAGTCGGTTACGTTGCTGCGCATGCCACAACATCGCAAAGCAATCACGGAGCATTTGCTCTGACAACTGGTGTGCTGTACGACTCTTAACACAGCTCCAACAGGTCTGAAATTGAAGTCCCAACAGCTTTCGTTACCCTTCTGGCTTCGTGGTTGTGTATTCTTTTTAATATTTATTTCGCTCAATTTTATTTTCTCCGACTCGCGCACGGCGGTCAGGGCTTTCTAGTCCGCTCTATCTAAGCACGCAGCCGGCATCCTCAACAGAAACTTTCGTATTACTACGGGCGAAGAGACTGGAGGTCACAGCATAGCGTGGTTCCCGGCCCACGTGAACGATCTAACTAACCAAGCGGGTTGCGACCCTAACGAGCGGGCCAATTGCCCGGCGCGTGAATTCACGAACCACGTCCGAGCTAACGGTCCAGCTCTCCCTCAGGGTTGCCCCTTCAAAGATCCTCTTACCACCTGTACGCGCTATTCCCGCGCACTGAAGCACGCATCCTGCCGAGCATGGAAGAACGCGCAGAAAGACGGTGACGACGACGATCAGAGTAGCGCTCGTGTTGTTCTGACATCTATATATCCTGCAGCCGTCCTCTCTGTATATATTTCGTAAATACAATTTCCTATCCCTTTTGGCTACTCTCATCCCCGGAGCACACCTATCACGAAATTACGTCGCATTATAGACACAGCAGGAGGAAATTCCCTCCCCCGAGCCCTAAACTGAACAGGACTCAGGCCGTTATTACAGACGAGATCGTATCTCACCCCCAGAGCGCTTAGTTGGATAGACCCCAACTTCCCGCTATCGTGCTCCAAATGCGGTCACGCATGCTGCTCCTTCGACCACAGGCTCTGGCTGTGCCCGCACAGCGCGGGCTCCGACCTTCAATACAAGTACAAGTGGGAGGCCTTGCTGAAGAGCTCGGAATTCACGCACCAACTACAGGTCGTCCAGAAGGCCCGCGACATCGCAGAGAGTCACCACCTCCCAGACCCGTCGTGGGCGGAGCCACCAACTTGACTGGGGAGCCGACCCAATCAAGTTACTCCGGACACTCTAATAAAGTTCTTGTCACTGTCACGCGTTGCTTTTATCACTTCATAAAGATGCGATGAGACCGCACTATCAATGTACAGTGTCCAGGGATTGAAACGCGGTACTCGGACACATGGCCGCCGATGCTTTTTGCGCCACCGAAGAGCGCTGGGGGAGACAAATGAGGTCACAATGCGTCACAAAGAATCTGGCCTTTATTGTATATACCGCAATTAATTGGTGTCCCCAGCGCTCTGGGGACACAGCCGGCAGTCGCGCGCTCCGAGTATCACGTTTCATTCGCTGAGCCCTGTACATATTATTCGTGTGGCAGCTGCCAGCAGCTGTAGGTCTATAGTTCGTACGCGTAAAGGTGCTTCTAACTTCTTCGCAGATGTTGTGAATTCTCCAACGCTCGCAACTCGTCTGTGGTCTGGACAGAAAAATTGCTCAATCTTGGTTCTAACCGAAACAACGGGCCGGCATTTTCTAACGTTATTGTTGTCATTGAAACAAGGAAATGTGAAAATATAACAAAGGAGCTCCTCTGTTTACTGCCGGTGAAGCAGTCGCGGAGGCTAGTACTCGCTTATCTGCAGCTTTCATAAAATTCGTACCAACCTCTCGGGGCAACGTCATGTTGCAGTAGAGCCGGGACGCACTGCCTTCGCAAGTGTCGGCCAGCAGCCTGTAGCCACGAAAGGCGCTGCTGCGCGATGATTTCTCGAGCTCCTGCAACATCTTTGGGTAGGCCTGCCGCATGAACGTTGCAAGGGACGGCCAATCATATGCCCTGGGCTCCACGGTCGGCATGGCTTGCGGCGACGCTTGGACCTGCGCAATGCTCAGCTTCAGTATCAATCAGCCAATCAATCAGGTTATTTATCTCATGATATTGAAGCATGCCGACAAGAATATCTGGAAAGCTGACATGGCAAGCCACGAGTATACGGGCCAATCGCGGCCGGACGTCGACAAGGAATGAGTTCGGAGCTGTCCTTTCGCGACAGAAGGAAAGACCTATGTTTGTGGCGTCTATTGTCTGTCGCGGGCACTCCCGGGCATTCGCAGGCGCCGAGGTTAGGTTACGCACTTCTGACAAGGTCTCTCTAAAGACGCTGGTACCGCGACTGCACTGAATTAATATGTAGCGGCTCTATAGCTCACGCGAAGTAGTTGCGACATTGGCCGCTGCTATAATGCATGCGACGGGCTGGACCTCCTTGCAGCATGCTGAGCCTCAAACTTAAGCGGCGTCTCTCGGTCAACTGGCGGAAGGAATGGTATCGTGCGGTCCTCTCTAAATGCTGCTCTAATTGCGTTTGCCAGCTCGCGAATAGTGCTCAGGCATTGCGTAAACACACAGTGGAAATACCTCTGCGTCGCAACAGCGGCGCCCCTGGACCCCCGCCTCCCTCGTGGTCCGCGGCTCTGTCTGGACGCAGCTGTGCTGTGTCTCTCTGGAAGAGAAAAGGGAGCGCCGTTTACGCATTGCTCGCGCAACGAGCGACGAAGACGCTGTGGGTCGGCGACATTTCGGGCTCTTGTCTGACAACGATGACAGTTTGCTCTCGGCTGATTGTACCCTGTTCAAATTATGCAACAATTGACACGGCGGCATATATATATATATATATATATATATATATATATATATATATATATATATATATATATATATATATATATATATATATATATATATATATATATATATATATAATTCGTGGTAACGTTTTCCCTTTTTCTCTACTTCTAGGTAAAGACACGATAACTTGCGCCACAACTCAAGACTATACCTTGATGTCAAACGTACACTTTGTAAACCCAGCTTTGCATGTGTTTGTTTTTTATTCCTGTGTTCACCAGTTCCCTTATTTTTCGTGTCCGCCAAGATGTTTCCGAAATTGACACCATAGCTACATCTTTTCCTCAGCATATTTTAACGCCCAATTCTCCGCCAATTCCTCCGCTGTGGGTATGTGTCATAGACTGTTAGCACAACAACGACGACGATAAAAGCTGGTCCCATAGTGGGTATCACAGAAGGCAAATACACAAAGAATGTAGCACGAAATAAATTGACGAGCTTTCGGGACGGTGGGCGACAAAATCATATGGTAAACAGTGAGTATCAGCAGCAGCACAAAATGCTTTCTATATATTTCCGTGTGCAATACCACAGTGCAAAGGAGAACTATAGCATAATTTAGCATCTATACTAAGTAAAAAAGGACGCTTCGAGAGAACCCACGCAGCGGAAAGATTTGTTAGTAACTTACTGCACGCCTCAGATATATGTATGGCAGCTTACAAAGCAGCGAAATGGGGATGAGCTATTGCGAGGAGCTATCGCCCAAACATAATCTTATGGGTGGGCAGCACAATTCGGACGAAGGACAAAAGGAGGACGATACGAGCGCAGACTGACAGCTGGTTTATTTTTTCAAACAAGTGATTAAATATACAGAGAATTTGACCACGTGATCACGTGACGTGTACAAGTGGTGAACGGGTGTCAGTCTATCTTGCCATTCAAAAGCTTTATCATGCAGAGAGATAGAAGTCTGGCTGACGCATGCGCCTAGGTTGATATGCGTAGAGTAAGCTTCTACAATCTATCGGTTGATTTGCTTTGCACTTTTATGCAATATTTCAGTTTTTTTTTTTTCAAACAGAGGTTTGCATGGGCAATTTCTACAATGCGCAGCCATATTCGAGCCTGTTGAGTTCCTGATAGAAAGTAGACAATAGCGGTTCCGATGGAGAAATCACGGAAGCATTACAAGCGGCCGCGGATACCATACAAAATTTTGTGCGACAGAATGGTCTTGCGTGCTCGCCGACAAAATCGGAGCTTCTCGTCATCCGTGATAAATCATCCAAACACGCCACCGAAAGGGACGCCACCTCACCTATACGAGTCAGTATGAAAGACGGCCCAGTTCCGCCCGTACTGACTATAAGAGTCCTGGACATGTTGATTCAACATAACACCCATAATTCTGAGGCGATTGCACGATTACAGACAACAGCCCGCCAAATCTGTGGCCTAATCAGACGAGTAGCCACACGACACCGTGGTATGAAGGAGGCTGATATCTGCCATTTGACGCAGGCTTTCCTGATCAGTCGCGTCGTGTATTCCTTCCTTTACTACCACCTACGCCTTTCTGACAAGGAAAAAGTTACCAGCGTCATTCGCACAGCTCATAAAGCTGCCCTTGGTCTCCCGAGGTATGCGAACACTGAACGATTACTTGAGCTATAGGTATATACAATACCCTAGACGAACTCGTGGAGGCCCATAAAACAGCCCAACGTGAACGACTCTCCCGCACTACAACTGGCAGGGTTATTCTAAGTAAACTCGGGCTGAATCCCGTTATGAATTCAGCAGGAAGAACAACATTACTCGGTGCGGTCAAAAGCCGTTTGGTTATAAAACCGTTGACCAAGAACATGCTCTCTGGGAGACACGACAAGAGGCGGTCTGCCCGAGCCAAGGCCCTTCAAGAAAGGTACCAAAGCAACCAGCACACCGCTTATGTCGATGCAGCAAAGCAAAATCACCAAACTTACGTAGTGAGCGTCGTGACCGGAGAGGGAAGTATCCTCAACGCCGCGACCATAAAAACAGCGTCCACCGTGGAAGCGGAAGAGACTGCCATTGCTTTGGCCATCATGAATCCCTCCGTGCAAACTATCATAAGCGACTCCAAAAGGGCAATAGTCAACTTTTCGAGAGGCAGCATAGGCGTCCGTGCAGCGCGAGTCCTACGGGACTTTAATAATGAAAACACTGTTGAACTCGTGTGGGTCCCTGCCCATTCGGGGAATCAAGGGAATGAGGAGGCGCACTGGGTAGCCCGAGGTCTAATCAACCGGGAGATGTGCCCCTCAGACTCGGATCCCATGGATGAGGCACCGACGACATACCACGAAATAACAAACTATTACAAGCAAAAAAGGCGAATCTACCCGCCTCCAAACGCAAGCCTCACGCGAGCGCAAGCCTCGATCCTGCGTCGAATCCAAACTAAATCGTTCCCCAGCCCACATTGGCTAGCCATAATTACCAACGGGCAATGGAACCCAATATGTCAAAATTGCACAAATCAAACATTGGCTACCCAAAATCACATTCTTTGGGGGTGCGAGGGCTTACCCCCTCCCAGGTCGCTCCTGCCAGCTCCCTCACAACAGACGTGGGAAGAGCTGCTCAGAACGCCGGATGAAAAAGTACAAAAAGCCCTCGTTGCCTGGGCCGAAAGGGTCGCTCCTCGTGAGGGGCCATTCTAGGACTCGGGCCTGCCAGATCATAACTGAGCAGAGTCTCAATAAAGTTGTTACCACCCACCACCAAGTAGATATTAAGGCAGCGTCCAGTCTGCCCAAAGTACTTTTTGCTGCACGAAAGTGGGATGACATACACAACTCCCACAACCAGAGCTCGCAGTTTCTGCTTGCCTTTCGACCCCCGAACAGCGTGGGACTCAATATGAGGGATAGGAAACAATCTAAAAAGGCTTCTAAGTAAGCATAGAGGTCGAAGCGTTATTAGCAAAAACGGAAACGTTACACCTGGTGTTTCACTATCTTGAACCAAGCTTTAAAAGAAAGTAGTACATTGCAAACGACTGAGAATTTGAAAAAAAGCGCACATTGTTCGTAGTCGTCCGCGGTTACTCAGAGTATATATTGAAGTGCAGTTAGATGGCTAATTATAGCTAAGATCAATTATAACAAATTGCAAATTCTCCTTTTAAAGCACAATTAAGTGTGATTGTAAAAGTTGTAGCGCGTGCTTGGTAATCCCTAATGAACTTGTTTCCCTTACACATTTTTTTTTACCGTAGTTCTTTCCGCGCTCTAAAGAAAGTTCGGAATATAGGAAAAAAGAAATTACGTCATTGCGCGCTTGCGCCTATTGCTTGCAGAGCTTTCCGTCATGTTTTTTTTGTAAAAGGAAGCGATAAGTTCCGTCATCTAGGCAGACACGTTAGCATGGTCCAAAATGATAAGTGATAGGCTGGCGCTAAGAGCGCATCGAAACACACTGGCCGGCTTTCACGACGGGTATGCGGGCTTCTTACTTTGGAAACACGTGGTTGAGAGCCCGGCACACCCAGGCGCGCAAACGCCCAGTGACGTCACGTTTTTTTTTTTCCTTTTTTATGTATTGCGAGCGTTCTTTGGAGTCCGGGGGAAAAAACGATATAACGTCACAGAAACAACTCCATTTGATGTTATTAACTTTTACAGTCACGCCTATGCCCTAAAACAATTAACATTTTTCATAATTGAACTTAGCTATTTAGCTAAATAATCGTACTTCAAAAAATACTCCACGTAACTAAGGGCGAATACGAACGATGTACTGATGGTCTCAATCGTTTATGAAACAATTTTTGTAAAGTTTGGTTCAAGTTACTTGAAACACCCGATTTGCATTGATTTGGGAAAATTCGTGGCAAAATCGTGCATGAACTCTGTTATGAAACAGAGTGCAGTTCCAGAGTGGTATGGAACGTTGTCTTTTCTTCATAACCTTTCTGGAACTTCTTAGAACAAAGGAACTACGACGAGGGAAATTCACCTGGAGTGTCCGTATAATTGTTGCCACACAAATAGAAAGACACGCTAGACAAACACCATACTTGGGAGCCAGGACAAGAACCAAAATTGTGGCAAACACACACAAGCAATATCAATGAAAGCCATACAGGAACGGGGTCGGAGTTGGCAAGAGCGCTAAGCACCTGAGCCGCCTCTCTCGGAAGACAGAGTCATGTGATCGACAGACATGCTTAATGAGAACTAAAGATCTTGTTAATTTATCCTTTCCAGAAACCTATTTTTTGCTCTTCTTCAAGTCAACATTGTGCCACTACTGCAATCACCGCCCCTCTGCTTGATGAAAAAGCCTAAAAATAACTCACGCGCCCACAATGTCTCTGCTGTTACACCTACAATATATTCATTTCTTTAAACAACTGCACACGCTTGCGGCTTTCGCAGTCGGCGGCCAGGTATGTAAATTTCTTTCTTTCTTTCTTTCTTTCTTTCTTTCTTTCTTTCTTTCTTTCTTTCTTTTGTAGTGACACGGCGTGTTCTAACACGAGTTCCCGAAGGCGCTGCAGTTTAACACCCTTTTTAAACAGCACCGCTCTCGGGATCGGCCCGCATATGGCCCTGCCCTTCCCTCGGAGCAGCTAGCTCTACGTAGCGCGACATCTTACAGCCTTCGGGATCGGCCAAATCGTAATCGAGCTTTTTGTAACTGTTTCTTCACCGAATTACAAAAAAATATGTATAAAGCCATCATGTCATCGCCGTCATACTATCGTCGGCGCCATCATCGTCGTCGTATTGCCGCTGTCATCAGACGCACGCTCGCGTGTGTCTGTGCTCGCCTTACACAAACACGTTGGTCCTTCTGGTAACGCTATGAGAAACTCGAAACGGTGCTGGACAGCCAGATACGTGCAAAAGGCTTTGCATAACATGAATTTCCACATAGTCATGGGGCTCTATACAGAAATTCTTTATAACTTCATTTTTTAGTTTGCGTGCATTTATGCTTTAGGAGCTGGTGTGTGATCAAGCAACCACCGTGCAGGTCTATCAAGCTGCTTTACTACCCTGTGTTCTGTACGCTTTTATTCAGCCTGATGACTCCAGGGTGTCGAACCGAAAAAAAAAACGGTTCAGCGCACTCCGATTTTATTTCGGTTCATCTCCGGTTTAGAGAAGTAAAAAATTAAGGTTTCGCAAACCAGTTTCAGACACTGAATTGGTTCGCGAACCGATTCAGTAAACTTAGTCCAGCCTTATGGCGCAATGCTGCAGAGTGCTGTCGACTTGTCCGCATGGCGCATGTGCTAGGCTTTGCCAGAGGCACGAAAAACGCGCTTTCTGGCAGATGGGAGACAAAAATAAATGTTTTTTTACATTAATATATTATTCCTCAGTCTTCGTTGTCTGTTTTCTTCGTACGATTGTAACTAACAAAAAATCGAGCTTATATACATGCAAAAAAAAAGGAGGAAGAGGAGAAGGAAAATTGGAGGACGCTTAAGCTTCGCCTTCAAGAGTGGGACGCGACAGCGTTCCCGTAAACCCGCCAATGGGTATAAGACAATGCGCTACGGCACAGCGATCACTTACGATGCGCCCCGCATCGGACTTAGCGCCCACCTATCACGCGGTGAGCGTCGAGCAACGCAGCGTTCGGCGCGGCAACGAAACGTGCGCCTGAGCGAACGGAACGAACCAAAGAACTCGGTGTCTCGGAGGGGAAACGATCTACGCCAGCCAAACGTCGTGATCGGCACGGGCAGAGAGATAGATAGTAATCTAAACCGGGAGCACGGTGAAGCGTCGTCAGGGGAGAGGGAGTCCCGCGACGCGCCTGGCAGCGGTCCCAATGCGCGCGCGGCGCGCCTCCTGTCGGGGCAGCGCCGTACATTGAGAGGAGGGGGTCTTCTGTGTTTGCCGCAAGATGGCTCTGCGTGTGCGGAAAGCGCAGAAGAAATGCAGCGGAAACGCACTTCGCAACTCGTGTAATTGTGACTTCTGTACGTTACATGTTCATAATTACCGATATACACCGCAGTATAACTTTACACGGCTCGTTTCGAAGGCAACACCGCATTCACTAGAGGCGCGTTTGCACCGCTTGGAAGCATCGAACTCGTGGCTGAGTGGTAGCGTCTCCGTCTCACACTCCGGAGACCCTGGTTCGATTCCCACCGGGCCAATCTTGGAAGTTGCTTTTTATTTATGAAGCGCCTGCCGTGATTTATCGCTCACGGTCAACGCCGCAAACGCCGACACCGACGCCGACGACACCGGCTTTTCTGCGACACGAGCTCCTTAACGCTATCGCGTTAATAAACAGTTATTGTAGAACCAGCACTTTATGATGGCCGGGCCTAAGCCTCCCACGAAGGGACGTCGAGGGCTTGCCTCGCCGCCGCCTCGCGGGCGTGCTGGGTCGCCCAGGTTTGGTCGTCGAGGGCGGAGCTCCGCAGAGCCTCATGCAACCTCGACGAGAGAGTCGTGGTGTTAGTCTGCGTGTACTGTGCTGGGCACTCCCATAGCATATGCGGAAGCGTAGCCGGGTGAATTCCACAGCACCGGCAGTTGGGGGTAGTGTAGACGTCTGGAAATATAAGGTGGAGGCGGGCGGGTGAAGGGTACGTGTTTGTTTGTAGTAGACGCAGGGTGGTAGCCTGCGCCCGGCTGAACTTTGGGTGAGACGGGGGGAAGGTTCGGCGACTGAGGTAAAAAAGGCCCTAACGAGATCGGTATAGGTTGTCAGATTGTCCCTGGTGTCCAACTCATCTCCAGTGGCTCCGGCGCTGTTGACTAGGCCTCGCCCAATGGAGTGGGTGACCTCGTTGGGATTGGGGAGGTGTGGGTGGACAGGGCCCGCATGGACCGGGATCCATGTTAGGGAGATTATGCGTGTGGGATTATGAGTGTGGTGCCTGGCAGAGGATGCGAAGAGCTTGGGGAGAAATACGGCCTTTGCTGAAGTTAGTAACGACTGAGCGAGAGTCACACACTATGGTGTCACAGGTGGGATCTAAAGTGGCCAGGGGGATGGCCACTTCTTCAGCCGTCTCGGCAGTGGGGGTAATGACGCTGCAAGCGTGGTGTAGGACTCCATCGCGTGTGGCGACGGCCACAAATCATGTGCCATGGGAGTATTGGGCTGCATCAACAAATGTCACGCCAGGTACGTGGGAAAGGGCTTTTATGATAGCTCCGGCCCGAGCTTGGCGCCGGGCCCTATTATATTCAGGGTGCATGTTTCTAGGGATAGGATCTATGTAGAGCCAGCTACGGATGTCGGTCGGGATCGGTTGTTTGGGGCCCTGTTGCTGATGGTAGGTGAAGCCAAGCGTGGACAGAATAAAGCGCCCGGTTCCAGTAAGGGAGAGCCGTTCAAGCTGAGAGCGTTGTTGGGCTTCAATGAGTTCGAAAAGTGAACTCCCAGTTGGTTGAAGAGTTCAGTGCTGGTGCAATGCGGGAGACCAAGTGCTTGCTTGCAGTCCCCTCATATGAGGGTGTCGAGCTTGTTTTGCTCAGCCCGGTACCAGTTGAGGTACGCAGCAACGTAGGTAATGTGGCATATGACAAAGGATTGGACGAGTCGGAGAAGGCTTTCTTCTTTGAGTCCTCCTCGTCGGTTAGATATACGTTTAAGAAGTCGTAGGGTGTTTTGAGATTGGGCACAGATCTTGTTGAGAGTCAAGGCGTTGGAGCCGTTGGTAGAGATGGTGAGACCGAGAACCCGGATACTAGGGACGTGTGGGATAGGACTGCCATCTTGAAGGCGTAGGGTGATGGCGTCACAGGGTCGGTGATCAGATAAAAAAAAAACATTTATTTTTGCCTCCCATCTGCCAGAAAGCCCATTTAATGTTGTGCAGCTACAGCAGTACTAAAAAAAGAAAAGAAGAAAGCGCTCATATTAGACTGTATAGTCGCAAGAGTGTGAGTGAGTGAGTGAGTGAGTGAGTGAGTGAGTGAGTGAGTGAGTGAGTGAGTGAGTGAGTGAGTGAGTGAGTGAGTGAGTGAGTGAGTGAGTGAGTGAGTGAGTGAGTGAGTGAGTGAGTGAGTGAGTGAGTGAGTGAGTGAGTGAGTGAGTGAGTGAGTGAAAAACATTATTAGCTGTAGATTCGCTGGTCTTCTGCGGTCTTCAGATGGCTTCGGCCATCTTCTAGCACAACGGTCGGTTGCCCTTAATCCAGGGCTCCGCTGGATGCTCCTGCCAGTTGTGCTCGCCGAATCAGACCTTCTTGGTCGACCTGGCGATCGCTGGAGAGCACTCCCTCCCATTGCTCCGCAGTCGGGTTTGGTATAACGGGTACCACGTCTATCTTCTCGCATGCCCACGTTATGTGATACAGCGTGGGTGTTTCGTGGCACCAGGGGCATTTGTCATTGTATTGTGTGGGATAAATTTTGGTGAGTACGTTTAGGTTCGGGTACGAGCCCGTTTGTAGCTGAGGGAGTTGTGCGGTGGTGGATACCGCTTTCTGCAACCCTTGTCGTAATTTAGTATCACCGAATAGTCTTGGGGTACAAGTTCGGTCCCCTCGAGGTCGCCTAAGTTGGATGCTCGGTAATAAGTGTACCCTCGAGCTATCCTGTCCGTCTCTTGGTTCCCTGCCACTCCCGTGTGTGCCGGCGTCCATACTATCGTGTGCCTAATTGGTTCTTCTTTTGTTTGTCGTTGTGTTATGTGGTCTCCGGAACGGAGTATGCGGAGCGCTCCGCGCCCTATTCTGCCGCGTAGGTAGTTGCGGCACGCCGTTTTTGAGTCTGTAAGGATTGTTAGAGACCGTTTAAACCGATATCCCTCCGCTGCCGCTAGAGCGACGGCCGCTTCTTCAGCCTCGACTATCGTA
The DNA here is from genome assembly GCF_038994185.2 of Dermacentor albipictus. NCBI lineage: Eukaryota > Metazoa > Arthropoda > Arachnida > Ixodida > Ixodidae > Dermacentor > Dermacentor albipictus. The sequence continues at coordinate 193,510,294 of NC_091821.1, forward strand.
CAGCCTTGTAGTGATGCGCTGGTGATCTCGCGTAGGTTCGAATCAATCACCGTTGCTACCGTGTTGCTGTTGCCCTGCCCCGCTGCTCTGGCGTATGTGGCTGCGTCCACATATACTGTCGTTTCTTGGGGTGCTAGTGTCTTTTGTAGGTATTCAGCCCTCGCGTCTCTGCGTGCTTTGTGTAGGGTGGGATCCATGTTCCGGGGTATGGGTGCTACTTTTAGTGTGTTGCGATACCCGTCCGGAATTGTTTCGGTCCTCTGTATCTCTTGAAGTTGATCGGCGCAGCCTAGTTTCTTCAGGAGCTCCCTGCCAGATGGGGTCTGCTGTAGTCTGCGCTGTTGGGAGACTAGTTGCGCCTGTTTCAATTCTTCGAAGGTGTTGTGTAGTCCTAAGGCTAGGAACTTTTCGGTTGAGGTGTTGTGGGGAAGGTGGAGTGCGGTTTTGTAGGCTTTGCGTAGAATCGCGTCCGCCTGTTGTATCTCACTCTTGATGGGATTGTAGTATGGGAGGCTCTATGCCACTCGGCTGACGACCAGGCTTCTGACCACCTTGAGTGTGTCCTCTCGCATGCTGTGGCGTCTGTGTGAGATGCGCGTGATCATGCGGACCACTTGTAGGGCGGATGCCTTGAGTAGGGCGAGGGTGTGGGTGCAGCGTTGGTTTGACTGTATCCACATCCCCAGGATTCTGATGAGCGTCTTTTCCGGTATCGGCTTCCCCTCGAGGTAGACGTTGACCGTTAACTCGTCGCTGGTGGGGACTGTGCGGTTTTGCTTTCCTCTCCAAACTCTCAGGAGCTCGGACTTCGCCGTACCGCACAAGGTGCGGCACACTTTTCCTTTTAATGTCATATATACTGACTGCGGGGAAAGCAGCAGAAATTTATAGGGGTGTTCGAATAGCAAAATTTATTTTATTCGAAACGAATACGTGTACTTGAGAAAAACAAACGTCCGATATCGAATAATATATGGAATATTTCTACGTTCTAAAAAAGTGAAATAAAGAAATCACCACCGAAGTGCGCGTGTTTCTATTTACGCCCAAGCCCCGTGCTCGACCGCTGCACCGCCACGCGCCGCCCGCACATATCACATTTCTAGGTACTTTTTCGCCGAAGAAGCTGCAGGCGAGAAAATTAGAGAAGACCGCCATCGCAGCCGTGAAGTGAGCCCATCCCTGCTGGACCATACCTATAGCTCCCCGTCATCCGTCGTTGTACCAGATCAACAGATTGCCCGGTTGAAACACGAGAGGAAGGCTCTACTACGGGAGTCCATTCCTAGCATCCTTCCTCCCATTCCCACTCGCCTTCCTAGAACAGCCCAGGTTCTCATCCACAAAGCAAGAGCTAAGGCATCTATTACACCGGATGTCCTGAGCAAGTGGAGAAGAGCAGAAGTGGAATGCCCCAACTGCCCTGAGATCAACGTCGATCTTAAACATATGATCTGGTCCTGTCCTGCCACAGCCACCCTTAGGGACAAGCACACCCGACCTCTAAAGGTGGCATCGTACGAAGACTGGGCCGCACCTCAAGCAGATGCCATCAGAAGAATCAACGCTTTGCTCTCCTTTGCGAAAGAGGCAGGCATCCTTCCTTTCACCTAACCCCCCCCCCCCCTTCTTAGGCCACGGGCCATCCCTTCTAATAAAAGTTTCAACCAATCAATTTTCGCCGAAGCGCCACGGCACGCGCCCTACAGTGAGTGAGTGAAGAAACTTTATTGCAGGTCCGGCGAGGACGCGAACTCGTCGCGCACCCGGCTAGTCCCACGTCGGGACGGGCAGGTCTAGCCCACTGGCCCTGTCGCGGGCACGCTGGACGGCCAGGATTTGCTTTCCTAGAGCGGGACTACGCAGAAGCGAGTCCCACTCCTCCTTGATGAACTTGGGGTATGTCGACTCGCACTCCCAGAGCATGTGAGCTAGAGCGGAGGTCTGCCCACAGGAAGGGCAGGCGTCGTCGCGATACACGTCGGGGTAAGCCTCGCTTCTCCAAACACATGGGGCAGGCACGTACACAGGATGTTATTTCGGGGCGTGGGGGTGGGGGGCTACCCAAGGTAACTTCTATGCTAATGAGGGGGGGGGGGGGGGGGTACTATACTAGTAAAAATGTGAATAACGGCCAGCATTCGCCATAAAAACGCGTAAACCTACAAAAGAGAAATGAAATAAGGTGTATCTTAGAGGTACGCCTGTGCGATACACCTCTCCTTTACCTGGCAGACAAGGAACTATGTCAAATGTACTTGCGCAGGAAGAACACTGCCAAGAACAAGTAAAGAAGCGGAAGTGTAAAATAAAGATTACTTTAGTAGAATACAACTAAAAAATAACAGCTGTCAGCAACCAAGGTACACAAACCGCGCGGAAACCCGCCGTGGCTGCTCAGTGGCTATGGTGTTGGGCTGCTGAGCACGAGGTCGCGGGATCGAATCCCGGCCACGGCGGCCGCATTTGAATGGTGGCGAAATAGGAAAACACCCGTGTATTTACATTTAGGTGCACGTTAAAGAACCCCAGGTGGTCAAAATTTCTGGAGTCCTCCACTACGGTGTGCCTCATAATCAGAAACTGGTTTTGGTACGTAAAATCCCATCATTTAATTTTTAACTGCACGGAGTTGTGTTACTTCGCCAGCCAATCACAGAAGCAAACAAAATCGTCGTCATGTGGCCTTTTCAAAATGACGTCGTACTTGATACCTCCGGAGTGTCGGCTGTTTTTGAAGAGTCTTTTCATCGGCGGAAGCAATGGGGATGTGCAACAGACATAGACAAAGTGTATGGATTCTGAGCATTCAACTCTTCAAAAGTCTGCGGTGCCGTTCATTTCACTGCTCAACCCGTTTTGCTCATGAAACTTCACTGCCAACAGAAGTGAAAGTTGACAACACATAGTTGCAGCAAAGCAAGCCTGTTAATTCCGTTCAATAAAGAATTAGGCTTTGGCCATTTGACTATAATAGGCGAGGCAAAATGTATAAAATTACGCACTAATAATTTTATTTTTGTGGTTACCGCCTTATTTGGGTAACAGGAAAAGTTTCAAGTACGAATTATTTGCAGCCTCGCGGAGGAACAGTGGCTGGTGGTTATGAGGGCGTGGGCGGGGCTTCACTGCAGACTTAATTTGTATCCGACTATAGTAGCGTTTTCCGAATTAGCTCTGGAAGAATTACAGAGAAATATATATTTGCGGAACAATCGCAGGTCCTTTTGGATCCTTCGTTTACTGCTCTGCCAAGTTATGTGCCAAACCGACCACTATTGTTATTTGGGAAGTTACGAAACGATGTGTGGCCGCCAGTCGCGTACAACCGTGTAGAGCGCATGACGCTGCGATTGTATACGTACTGCGAACACCGCGGAAGGTTTGAGAAACACATAGAAAAATAGAGCAGAGAAGTGGCTACGTTAGGAGGCTCGAATGACAACTCTAGAAGCGTCATTCCGAGCACACGGAACTGTTCTCCAATTCCTTTTTCTGTTCTACTTCCTTTTTAAATAAAAAGATGTTGATCCATAAATATTTTCATAAACAACGGTTAAATGTGTTAATTTTCGCTTTTCCTTCCTGTTTGGCTGTTGCCTTGGCTCTCTTCTTTAATAGATCACTTCATTTCTCAACTCCTTGCGACTCTTGTTTCCAGTTGGCACTTTTGCACAAGAGCTCTACAATTAGGGTAAAACCAGACAAGTTAACGGTTGACAGTCATATTGCCTGTCAGTTTACGGGTTATTGCCGGGTTTGACGATGGACGCTGTCTCGCATTATTTTAGTTTCCACTTTATCTAACCCATATCGCGGGTATATGGTTCCGAAAATCTGTCAGCGTCGCGGTGGGTCGTTACTCGAGGAAATAATGAAGCAAAAGGAAAAGTTAAATGTAATCTGCGTTTTCTCTGGCCGCAACTCGTTCCACAAGCATACAGACTGGCTGACCACGAACCGAATATCTTTCCTGGTCCCTGGATCAGTCTATAAACAAAGAAGGTTGAACTAACGAAGCAACAGCGATGCGCGTGACCGTCGGAAAGATGGTGACAACTCAATGCATCTGGAGTTAATCGCGTGGGCACCGAATTGATGAGGAAACTGGCCGTCACAACCCAGGAAATGCCGATAACTACCGCCATCCAATAGGAGTGAAAGAGGCAGGAAAATGTTCACCGTCGAGTAGCTGTCAAGTTTCAACATTGATTTGGCGGCGCTTTAGGAATGTGTGTGAGAAGTGGTGGCGTGGACGGGTAGGGGTATGCGTCCTACTAATTTCGGGGGGCGGGGGGCCGGGTTCCCCCGCCCCCCCCCCCCCTTGGGTACGTGCCTGACATGGGGCCTAGCAAGCGCGTGCTGACGAGAAGCCAAAGCAAAACGAAGGACTGAACCAGAGTCTCCTCCCGCTAACGCATGACGTCATCGAACGACCTGTGTATAAAACATCAAATTGAGTCGCGCTGGGCGGACATTTGAGCGAAACTCGACAAAGACATCAAAAGAAAGTTCAGCCAGTTTGTGGATGCGTGCTGACACTGCCTGCAGGACGAAAGCTAGCGTTCCGCGCGCGAGCAGTTGCGTGTGGAGATGGTGGAGGCGTGGGACAGTCTCATCGTTGAAATGAAAGAATTTCTTTCCATGTGGCTGAAATATGCCGAGTGGAAATCGCTATTTCTTCAAAACGCGACTCGCGAACTCTTCAACGGGTTAAGGGAAGAAGAAAACGCTGGCGTGACGCTGGCCAAACTGCGCTGGATGATACGGAAAACAAAAAACTGAGTACGACAGCAAAACGCGCTCATGTGCTGAAGCATTCTGGAGGCGACTCCCCTTCCAGCGAGTCTTGGTTTGGACGCTATCCGTAGAGCTGCGCAACGCAGCTGGAACTCGTAAATGTAAAACTACTGCTGCACGATATCTCTATCTGATGTTTTCAACAAGTCTCTCTACATATGTCACCGACTCGTTAAATGTGTTCTGGAGCGATAAGGACTACGGGTTCGTTCCTTTGCATTAGCTCCTGCTGAATACATAGATGCAACAGTTCACTGCACGCTCACTTTTGTTAGCGCGAAAGCGCTGGTATGGTATGGCATACACTAAACTCATTGCGATGCGTGGTATGCGCTCCTTGCTCTGTGTGCAGAATATCGAGGGGATTCAATCCTCCTACTGCGTCCCGCAACTTTTACACAACAATCTTTCGTCCCCAACTCGAATACGCGTCGGTCGCCTAGAATTACATTTCTAGATCCAGCAGTGACATCATAGATCAGGCCCAGAAAATGTTTGTAAGCATATATCCTCACCGCTTTGCTAACAGGGACATTGGACCTTGTTCTAGCACTGTTGGATTATTGTCATTGCCCTTACTTGACGTAATCGCGCTGACCTTCTGTTTCTTTTCAAACTCCTACACAGTTTCCTCACCTGCCCCAAACTCCTCAGTTGTATTGTGTTTCGTATTCTGCGCAAAATCACCAGAGAACATAGACATTTCCATGTTCCTGCCTGTCATCGCCAACACCCCACCGTCCACAGTATACTGAGTCTTCATACCGCTCATTTTCATGATCTCGATATTTTTCATAACTCGTTGTCATTGTTCTTTTCCGGACTTTTCGTTGTTGTGTCATAATTTCACAAATTGTTCAATTGCCCTTCTCTTCAGATCTCGTTTGTATTATTCCCTTTGCGCTTTGTTGTATTCACACTCTCTACTTTTAGAATTTTTTTTTTATATATTCCCGTGCAATTTTTTGTTGTTTGTAAATGTATGCGTGCCCCACCACTCAGCCCTTAGGGCTGTTCCTGAGCACGTAGTTGATTGATTGATTGATTGATTGATTGATTGATTGATTGATTGATTGATTGATTGATTGATTGATTGATTGATTGATTGATTGATTGATTGATTGATTGATTGTATATATAAAACGATCACAGAAATATGGGCGTATTCTCGGACGGTCGCTTTTGGCGATATCGTTTTCAGTGTGCGCTTATTGGCTGGTTAAGAAAAACCGGATGAGCTGATTGGCTGGTTGAGCACTGCGTCATGCCAAGGCAATAGTACCACCGAAAGTGAACGTCCAAGAATACGTCTGCAGGAATGACACAACGCGTGCCACTCCACTCGTAGGGGAAACCAACCAACCAAGAATAGTGAGCAAGGAAGAATCAGAGACAATTAAAAAAAAAAACTTTGGTGGAGGAGAACACAATAAAATATGCATGTGCGTCACACACGCATCAGGCGGCGCTTAACGTACGGAAAATGGCCCACAATTTAGCACGAAAATTAGAGCACAATGTTATGTTATAATCAGGGGGGGGGGGGGGGGGGCAGCTTGGTCCATTGGGCATCTGCAACTGGGAAGGTGAATATTCTTGGCCAATCTTCCAGAATGGGTATGTGCCTTAAAGTAGGTGCTCGGATAGACAAGAAGAACAAGAGCTAACGTATGAAGAAGATGGCACAAGAAAATTGAAGAAGCCAGCTACAGAGTAGTGAAAAGATCGACATCAAAAACAGCCGAGTGTGGATAAAGAAGAGTGAACAGAATGGGACCAGAGTGCACAGTGAGCGAGGTGCGTTGAACCACAGAGAAGTGAAGATTACGTCGGTAACAGAAAAGAAGTTGGCTACACAGAAATTATATATTTGGCAATACGGTGTGTCGCTGCATTGCTTCAATGCTGATCGCATCAACGCCGACATTCATCGTGAGATGCGCTCTGCCGCCTTTTTTTTTCCTCACTAGACATTTTACGAACCTCTAAAGACCGGAAAATGATTCTAATAATTGCTTTACACCACACACTATACGACCATAAGATTGCAGTAACGCAACGTTCATCAAAACATTCGACCGTCATCAGTGAACGTTCAACGCCCGGCCAAACTACCAAGCATATTTACCATACTACGGAATTCATTGCCTCAAAACGTAGCAATAAAATATCCGTCATTCCTGCGCGAATTTTAGACAGCGCCGTTTTCTTTTCGTACGGAATATATACAGTTAAAGCTACCTGATAACCCCTTATTTCAGTATTTCTATTCCTGCACTTAAACTGCCGAAGTCACATCCACTTATGTACCCTGCAAGCACAACAGACTGCTACATTTTTACTGCTGCTTTTATTGCTCTTTGCATTAGTTATGTGAGCTCCTCTCAGAACATCAAGTGTCAAGAGCGGTTAAGATACCGAACGCAGATCCAATCTACAAAGAAGAGGACGTTTTGCAGCGAGCATGGCCGTTGCGGCGCGTGGCGCGGGCACGTTCCACGCGTGGCAGGGAGCACGAGCAGACGGAGCAGCAGCAGCAGCCAGCGATTCGGAGACGGGATGGCCAGTAGCACCAAGGCGCTCCTCGGAGGCCGTGCCGTAAAGGACGCCCCGGGCGTCGGCGCGTCGGGCGACGCGGCGATCGGCCACCGGCCGGACGCCACCGCCGCCGCGCACGGGCGGCTCATGAGCGAGCTCAAGCATAAGTTGCTGGTCGTCACCCGCAAGACTCCGGAACCAGAGGAGACCGGCCAGAACGCGAGAGACAGCAGCTCCCGGCCGCAAAGCTCCGGCGAGGGCTACCCGGCCAGGACGCGACCATGGGCAGCCGGCGAACCAGAAAAGCGCCTGCTGACTACTCCCGTGCCTCCGTGCAGCTGCCGGCAGCACGCGGACGTGCAAGTTCGCGTCACGCTGCGCTGTCCTAACTCTCCGCTTGCCACCACTGTCGAAGCTACGCAGACAGAGAAGGTGACGAAGCATGGGAAGTACACAGATGGTTTCCGGCAGAGCGGCATAGTCTCCCGCATGGTGGAGTGCTTCAACGAAAAAGCCAGCCTCCAGGAATGTTCTGTCCGACCTGCAGTTGACGTCGCGAAGAGCGCACAGTCGAGCATTTGTTGCAAGACCCCCCCTGTAGGTGATGCAGAGAGCCCTGAGGAGGTTTCAGAAGGCGAAAGCGAACAGAAGAAAGAAGAAAAGTGCAGCCAGAATTTGAGCGGCCGCTCGAGCTGCCAAGGCAAAGAACAAAGCAGCCCCCTTCTATCGTTTGAGGAGCGCCGGCTAAAAGTGCGCGAAGTTATGGCCCAGGCAGAAAATACACTGAGCGAAATGTTGCGCGACCTTTCTAGGTATTCAGCAGAAGAGAGCTTTGCGACAGGGATAACCCCTGCGCCGCCCATGTCGCAGGCATTGGATGTCTCCAGTGTGCTCTTAAGCTTGACCGCGATGTTAGAAAAGGACGCCGTGGAGGCTGAGACTGACGGAGAGGCTCCAGAAGAAGACTATGAGAACAGTCTGGACCCACGCATAGCCTCCAGGCGCTACATCGTCAGGGACGAGCTCGATGACATCAACGACCACATCCAGTCGCGGTGGGCGGAGGTCTATGCGCAGCTTCAAACAAATCTTAATGAAAGGCTGAGTCAGATGCTGACCGATTGCCTGCGCTACAAACAGGACGAGGCCGAAGTTTCCCAGGGCGAACGGCTTCTGAATAATACACCTGAGGCATGGCGCCAGCTGGTCACCGATATCAGAGCCGATTTCCATACAGCATGCGTGGCCTTTGACCTGTGGCGAACGGACTACCTGGATAACGTTCATCAGACGTCGTGCGCGGCGGTGCATCGGAGCAAGCGTCTCTGGGTCCTGGGAGCGGTCCTGAGCGGAGAGATCATGATCAGCATCGCACTCTTCGAGAGGCGCACCCGTGCACGGGCAGCAGCGCTCTGGAAGAAGCTCGTCGAGCGGCGAGAACTTGATCCGTACGCCTAGCCACCACCGAATAACTTGCTACGCTACAACTCGCTTAATTTTCAACTGGCTGCTCCAACCGAGCAAATCGCTTATAGTAACGTGCTGCATGTACTTGTGTTATAGGTCCGCTACTCTAGAGTGCTATAGCGTATAAGCCCAGTGCGTGTCTTGAAGCGGTTAGTAGCGCGACCCACATTGTGACTAATGCGTTAGCGTGAAGGGCTGGGCCTTTATGTATTGGCCAAAAACGAAACGGTTCCTGAAGGCAAGAGCACATAATGGACACTGAACTGTCGCGCACGCGTACGTAAAGTCGCTGGTCAAGAGTTTAACAAGAGAGTTTACAGCCCTTACGATGACAGCGTCTTAACGTCTCAACCGAGCGCACATGTCGGGTGACAAGGAATTTTGTGCTACATCACCAACTGTGTCTTAACGCCTAGTACATTCAGGTTTGAGATTACAAAAAAAAAAACGCTACGATGGCTACAATGCCTTTTGTGAACCGCAGTCCTGCCTTCATCCTTCATCGCTGGTAAAAGATCAGTGCTGTGGCTAACATTATTGATCTATTGTTACGCTGCTGCAACAAAAATATTCTAAATTGCTCTGCGCAAGCTGCATGCAGATAGCGCGGTAGTGATTGTGGTGCAGTCACAAGGCCTGTTAAAGCAATCGAGTTCCATTTTTTTTTATTCTACGATTCCGGTCATTAGCCTATAGATTAGTCGTACCAACCTATTCCGTTAAAATAGTTAATATTTCTACATTGTTGCCAGACTCGGCTACTTCTGAGTACAAGTAGTATAGGGAGCAAAATCAGGTCCTATAGCTAAAGAGCGTGTCGTGAGATCACACCAGCAAACGGAGACACCGATTTATTCTCGACAGCGTGAACATTGAGGTGCCTGAGCATGGCGCAGAAGAGCGTCCAAGTGAAGCTGAAGAGCCAACAAGACAGCGGGGCCGTTAAACGCCTCGCCCACCACTCTACCCCCCAACCGTAGACAGCAGCGGAGGAAAAAAAAAGAAAAAAAAACTCGCCATCCCGGCCCTGCGACAGTGCATGTCCAGCGGAGCTGTTGAAAACCACCACTACAATTGCTGAGGAGGGTATGCAATGCTTTATGGCTTTAGAGTAGGGGTGTGCGAATATTCGTAATTTCGAATACGAATCGAATATTTTCCTTATTCGAAGCGTATTCGATTCGAGAAATGCCTATTCGGAAATTCCCGAATATTCGAAGAGGGTCGAATAACGGTACAAACGGCGAATACTCTGACAGACGGAATAATTGAGCAAGTAACGAATTTTATGCTTGCTCCGCATTCTCCTCAGAACATGTTTATTCACTGAGAACTTCGCATGACCGGCTCATTATTTGTATGCTCTGTTTCAGACTATCTGCATGACGCCCGTGAGACACGATCAGTTTCAGTTTCTTTTTACCAAGCTTTATTCTATGGCTCTTTCATAACAATGCTATGTCATGCTGATAACGCGCAAGCCGTTCATTACTGGGAAGTACCGGGCTCGCAACGTTAAAGGAAATGTGGACAAGACAAGACGTTTATCGTTGTGTGGCAAGATACTAGTCAAAGGGTGTAAACTTTTCTTTGAGTGTACGTGGCGCACATGTCATATCCCTTGGCATGGTACCCTGCTGCTGTTGTTGATGATAATGATAATGTTGGTTTATTGGCATCCCTTTCTAAACGGAGTGGTGACAAATAGTCACCTAGCTGCTTGAGTTGGCCAGGTCCAGCTACATGCAACATGCAACTATATACATGCAGCCAATACATCACGGGCGACCTGGTGGAATACAACGCAACTACAATGCAAAGTTTGCACGTATCGACGCTACGTAGCGCGCCTGTCACAGCGTGTCACAAGTGGCACGATTCGATGATGCTACTGCTGCTGCTGCTGCTGATGATGGTGATGATGATTTATTGGCATCCCCTTTGAAATGGGACGGTGAAAGTCACCTAGACTGCTTGATCTAATCAAGTATGCCATACATGTTTTTCATTCTAGCATTTTTATACATCTCCTCAATCTTCTTTTTCTTCCTCAAGACAATCCAACCATTTCTTGGTCAATCGTCCATAGTGGGTAGGAGCCTGGCGATAGCTGCGACGGACACCCGTGGCGGTGGTGGCGGACCAATCGCTAACCAAAACGGCTATTGGAATGAGCCCCTAACAGCCTTCGCTGCAAAACCTATATAGATAGATAGATAGAATAAACTTTAATGTCCAACGGAAAAGGTGATCTACCTACCCCCCGACACGCAGGTCAGGGGGCGAGTGCCGCCTCCTCAGATGCAGGCTGGGAGGTCTTGGGTCCCAGCAGCCTCTTCAGCCAGTTGGACGAGGTGGAGCTGGAGCTCAGAGTCTGAGCTGCGCAGCAGGGTCTCCCAGGTGTCTCTACTATTTATTTTGTACGTTCCCCCGGGAGAGTACGGGCATTCCCATATTATGTGGTCGAGGGTCCCTCTCGCCCCACAAAGATTACATTTATCGCTCCTGGCCTCGGGGAACATGTGGTTCGCCATAACCGGGTGCGGATATGTATAAGTTTGTAGTCGTCTCCACGCGACTGCTTGTTTGTTGTTTAATTTTGGGTCTGGCGGGGATACCAGTCTACGAGCCAATCTATAATGCTGCGTGATCTCCCCATATTTTAGCATGCGCTCTCCGCTCCCTCGGTCATCGAGGGGCCCCGTAGCGGCTCGGCGGTAGAGGTCTCGAGCCAGCTCGTGGGCCGCCTCGTTGCCGGGGACGGCTTCGTGCGCCGGAGTCCAAATTATTTGAATTTTTCTATCTAGCTTTCTCTGGCCTAGCATTCTGGCCGCTAAGGGCGAGATCCTTCCCTTGCTAAAATTTTGCATGGCAGTTTTGCTGTCACTGATCACAAATTTCGCGTCCGTTCCAGCGCAAGCTAATGCGGTCGCAATTTCCTCGGCAACTTCTATATTGCACCCGCGCAGAGTGACAGCGGTCACGGGAATACCCCGGCCGCTGACGGCCGTTGCCACCGTAAAACTGCCGCTACCTCCCGCCGCGTCTACGTAGGCCACCTCATATTCCGAAATATTACCGAATCTAATTTTTAATGCTTCGGCTCGTTTATGCCTCCTGTCTTTGCTATGTTCCGGGTGCATGTTTTGTGGCAGGGGGGGAATAATCAGATTTTTTCTAACTTCCCTATCTACTTCCACCTTTTGGGTGGGGCCTCTGTCCGGATTTATTCCAACTTTGGCCAATATGGCTCTTCCTGTCCTCGTGGTGCTAAGTCTCTCAATTTGAGAGGTTCGCACCGCTTCCGCCAGTTCCGCCCATGTGTTGTGCACTCCTAAAGCCATCAATCTCTCTGTTGATGTACACATGGGCAGTCCCAGCGCTCGTTTTACGCATTTTCTCATTAGAGAATCAATCTTTTCTTTTTCCACCACTTTCAAATCGAGATATGGCGTTGCATAGCTCACCCGGCTGAATATGCACGCCTGTATTAGTTTAATTAAATTTTTCTCCTTTAGCCCTCGGCCTTTGCTGGCCACCCGCCTAATTAGACTCATAGTCTCTATCGCTTAGTACATCACCCAGGTAACGCGTTTTCTAAGGGATGGTCCTAGAGCCGCGATTGAAGTAGAGGCAGACGACGTGTAAGGTGACACTGATGAGAAGACAGTGTTCGACGTGAACGTGGATGAGAGGGCAACGACTTCACCACGACCTTTCATACGGACTGAGCTGGTGAAGGACTAAAAAAGAGTCGTCGTAACATGACGCAAAGGATGGTCTAATGCCTTCCAGATGGACGAAGACACGGTTCGACGCGACACGTTCCGTGCTCAAAAAGGCGTCTTGAGTACAAGGCACATGGGAACGTATCGGTCCAAGTCGCTGAAATCGCAGCCCGAGTTGCTCAATTTACTTTTGTGGTTTACGCGGTGCTGAATAGAGCGGGACGAAAGATTCGCCCAGCAACCCCGTGAACCATCTGGAACTTGAGCGTTTATGTTCGAGCGCCGTTACATGGTGTACGTTCGGTTGTTGGTTTGGCATTTCCTGTTTTGGGGGTTTGGGTCATGTATCGGGTAAGAGAGAGAGAGAGAACTAAACTTTTATTTTCCGAAACGGTAAACCGAGTCAGAACCCGGTTCACCCTAGGTGGGAGGATTCCTTATTCCAAGAACCCTCTGGCTTGTGCTGCCTCCTTGTCCCGGGCGACGAGACTGCGTTGGTCGTCCAGGTCATCTGAGGAAATCTTGGCCTCCCACGTTTCAGTTGTCGTATGGATCTGCGATGAGTTGGGGCGCTCTTCTTGTGCTTCTATGGGGCGGCTTTCTTTGGAGTCATCTTGTGGAGCTTGTGATGTAGGGTCCGCGGATGTGTCACGCAGTGGGCAATCCTGGACCATGTGTTGCAGGGTGTCTGGAACGTCGCAATGGGGGCATGTGTACGAGTACTGCGTAGGATACAGTCCGTGCATGATTATTCCGTGTACGTAGTTATTGGTCTGTAGGCGGCGCAGGATGACTTCTTCCTCTTTGCTCAGATTCTTGTGTGGTGAAGCGTACGTTCTTCTGCTGAGTCGGTGGTGTTGCAGAAGCTCCGAGTACTTTAGGGCGATGTCACCAACGTTGGTGGCCTGCCTAGAGTGGCATGGCAGGAAAGCCCGGCTGGTATGCTCGCGGGCAGCGGCGTGTGCCGCCTCATTTTCTGTCATGCCCTGATGGCCTGGAACCCAGTTGATGTGGGCGTCGGTGAGCGGGGCGCGTGCGATGTGATTTCTTAGTATTTTGAGCGCGGTTTCTGATATGCGTCCTTTTTGATAGTTGCGAGCTGCTGCTTGGGAGTCTGTTAGGATTACTGCTACTTCAGGGAAAGTTGTTATTGCCAGAGCGATTGCCGTTTCCTCTGCAGTCTCGGGGGATCTTGCTCGGATGGTGACAGCTGCAAGTTCTTTGCCTTGGTGATCCGTGACGCTTGGGGCAAAGGCGTTTCGTTTAATATACCGGGCAGCATCGGTGTACCTCGTATCGGGGTCTCTTCCGTATTTCTTGCTGAGTGCACGGATATTGCTTTGCCGACGCTCCTTATGATAAGTTGGATGCATATTGCGCGGTTGTGATGCCCAAATATGGGGACAGTTCGTGTACTCAAAGGTGTTTAACGGTTCTCTTAGGCGGAGCCTCCGAGAACCCAATTGAGGACAAAGCCGTTGGTTTCGAACACACGCACACTTTTAATCAAACTAGAAGCGTAAAATAAATTATAGAAAGAAATAGAAAGAATAAAATAAACACTCAAATAGACATCACGGCGGTAAGACACATTTGGGGCTAGTGTGAAGCTAACTAGTGCGCGAGTCCGGGCTTGCCACGACGGCAGGGCAGTCTCGATGCGGAGACGCGGCGACAAGTTGGCGAAAGGAGTTGCGCCGGTCTCACCAAAGGTCGTTGTGTAAGTTGACTGACCGGGCGACCGGAGCGCGCCAGCTCTGGCTTGGAGAGGTAAAGCAGGCGGCTTGGTGGCACGAGCAGACGGCGGCGGCGTTCTGGCCGGGCAGCTGAGTGTAGAGCTCGGGCCCGTAGCCCGACTGCTCTTGTCCTGCCCACGGGCACAGAAGCACACCGGCCTTGAGGAGCTGACGGCACGCTCGGGTAGATGGGCGACGCACAGGAACGGGCTGGCAGGAGGCCCCGCTCGGGTGAAGCCCTAGTGGCTCGGGTCCGGAACCCGACGGCGCGTCTTCAACTCCCGGTCCGGTGGTTGACCTCCTCTTGGCGTCGCTTCCTGGAACTCTCCCGGCATCTCCTCCTTCTGCCAGCGCACCACGCTTTTTCTTCTCTCTGGCCGATTAGGTATTCTCCTATTGGCTGCCTGACGCCCCGTGGTCTTTCCTAATTGGTCAGCTTTTCTTCTTTTCGTTGTTTTTCTTGTGCCGCGCGTTCTGGTGCCGGACGCTCTTCGGCGTTGTCGTTTTTCTCCTTCCAGCACGGAATTTGCCTCGGCGCGCGCACTCTTTGTCGTCTGCTCCTGACCGTCCCGATCACCGCACCATGTCGCGCGCCACACATCACAGCGGTATACTTGCAACGCTGATACAGTCCTGGACTGCAGGTGGGATTCTTGCTTACTGGTCTGTGTCTGCAATGAAGCTTTCACTGTAGTTGAGGTAGCGCAAAACTTCACGTCCGGTGGGTGTGAACTTGAGCCGCTCTAGTTGGCTGATCTTACGAGCCTCGACAAGCTCTTCCCACGTATTGTGGACTCCGAGCTTGAGGAGTTTCTCCGTTGATGCCATGGGTGGGAGGGTCAAGGTTACTTTGACTGCCTTTCGAATGACAACATTGCGTTTCTTGATTTCTGCCAGCTTGAGCGTCCCAGTAGGGAGTTCCTAGGTGATACGGCTATTTAGGAGAGCTTGAATTATGACTATTGTGTCGTGCTCCTTGAGTCCGCTTCTTTGGTTTGCAATCCTCTTGACGAGGTGCGTAACTTGTGACAGTGTGCGTTGGAGACGCGGGAGAGTGGCCGCCCCTGATCCGTCCTTGTGGATGTGAAGTCCGAGTACGCGAAGAGAGTCGACTGGAGGGATCGAAAGTGTTTTTTTTTTTTTTGCCAGGTATCAAAAGTCTTCCAGGCAAATGGGAGAAGTGCATTAGTGTGTGGGGAGACTACGCTGAAAAAAAAATTTTTTTCCAAGGTCTGGCAGTTTTCCTGATAAGCGAGTCGCAAACCTTTTTGATCACCCCTCGTACGTAACTCTAAAGCACACAGACTTGTTGATGGAATAGCGCATGATATTCAACGGCTTCTTTGAATTTCTTAAATATTTTATTTTGGACCGCCCTACTCTTGGGCCACTGGGTATATGCCCGTTCTTGGGGGCCAATCCTCCAGAATGGGTATGGCTACGGCTACACTGTACGTATCCGCATGAACTGGTGTTTGAACAGTGTAGTGCATAAACGTAAACATTGCATGCCATTAAAGTTGTGAACTGCGCGGTGCACACACATACACATCTTATATTATTACACTTAGCGTAGGAAGAAAATAAAGGCAAATGCGTGCATCACATTTATTTGTATAATGTTTAGCTCTTCACGAGAGATTCAGTTTTCAGGTCTATTCGATTCTAACATGCGTTTGGATCTGCACAATTTTCGTTCTCGTATGTGGCTAAGCAGTTTTTTTTCTTTTTTTGATCGAGAATTGAGACGGCGCTTATTTCGATACGCAGGTGTGGTAAAGAGGACACGTACCTAAGCTCCTTGCCCGACGGCCTGAACTCATCGTAGTGAACCAGCTCGGCGGAAAACATTTTCAGGGTCGCATCAGCACGCGGCCTGCCGCGCTTTGTTCATCGGCTTGCGAGCGGCACACAGAAGCGGTTGCCGCGGTAACCACCGTGCACTGAGCTGTGTTTCCCGCGCGCGCGGCCAGCTGGCCCCACTGACGCGCGGGCGGGCCATCGCGTGGCAAGAGACGCTGGCTGCGAAGCAGCGCCCGATACGACATGGAGTGCGACGGAAAGGCGGCATCTAGGGACTTTTTAACTTAGTAAAAAGTTGCTAGATGCGTTTGTTGACGCGATACGTCAAGTTGCACACGAAATTATGCTACGTTTATCCTTCAAGGCTGCCGCTCGACGAGCGCGCTTTTCAGCCGAACTCCCACTATACGACAATATGTCCACCCGACCGCAAAAGTTCTGGGGACGCAGCATTTGCGGGAAAATCTGCATTCCCGAGAGGCCTGGGCACATGTAACTTCGAAATCAAAGTTTCAATTTGTGGTAGTACTTGCGACCAACACAAAGATCGATTAAATTAGGAGTACCATGCCTTAACAGAGCCGAAATTCACTATTTGTCGTGAGACCCGTGTCCCGACAGTAGTTGGTCGCACTTTTCATATCATATGTGATTGTTTGTTTCGCTTGCTTTTCTGCTACGTTTTATCACGCACTGCTTATGTCTGATTTCTTGTTCTGTTGAGTTATATATGCTGTTATTCTTTATATGGGGGCTTTACTAATTAAAGACGTGTTATATTACTGTGGAAGCAATGTCAACGTGCTGCCAGGTATATTCGCCCCCCAACATCCTGCACGCTCTGCAGTGCGGACAAGACACGGTCAGGAAGATATATACACCGCCCCTCGCTTAGCCTTCCGGGCAAAACAGTATACGGGCCGAAGTAAATAAATGTGATACCTGCCCAATAACTTTTTCTTGGAAGTTGGTGCTTGCTGAACGACATGGTATTGTAGCGCAAGTATCCAGAAAAGAGAGATTAAGAGCGACAGACAGAGCTGAAAGAAAGACGGCGCTACAGCACAGAACACCTATGCTACTGTCGATCATAACTGTTCATTTCGCGCGCCATTTGTGCCGCAATTTTTGCAATATGCCAAAAACTCGTGATAGAGTTTCTATGACGTTGAAAGCACGCGTCACCTTAGTATGGCTTGTGGCCACTGAACCACAAATTCTTTTTTTATTGTCACTTTAATGCAAGAAAACACGAGGTAGCTAGGGAATTCGAAAGACTGCTAAAGCTGACACTTCAATTTAGAAATGCACTACTCAACATGCATCGTTTTGTCCTACACTAGATGGAAAACAAAAATTTTCAACGTGGGATTTAAGAAATACGCTCCTCATGCTTTCAGTCAATCAACGTTTCAGCCCCAAGTGGTCAAAATTAAACTGTAGGCACCCACTATGTCGTCTCTCAAAGCTCGTGTGTTGCTTTGAGACGTTAAACTCAATCAATCAAACAATTTTCAAGGTTTCCCTGAAGTTCCATGGTTCATTCCGAAAATTGTCTGTTATTTTCATTTGACTGATTGTTTTCATTGATTGGTTTAATAATTTTTGCCACTATGGGTGTGAAAAAAACCTAAAGAACACGTACTAACGGCGAAAATCTTCCTAGATAATGTTTCTGTATTTCTCTCTCTCTCTCTCTTTGTGGAAGGGGGTGTTCGCGTAGATAATTAACGGAAGACACGGAGTCGTACGCATAAAATAAAAAGTTGTACAGACGGTGTACTTCGCTTTCATTGAATGCACGCTGTCTGCCACCTCTACTAGATCAAGATGCGTTGTCATTCCATGTAGCGGCAGCCTGCGTGGTATCGACGCTGCACAGAAATTCGCAGGGATGATGCAACTTGAATAGCGCGTGTCCTTGTCGTCCCGTGACATCTCGCACATTCAAGCTTCTCTCTCATCTCTGCTGGCAGCTGGCTCACTCGCGAGTGTTTAAAAACGTTTACCCGACTCAACACAGGCTTCCGTGTTTGACTAAAGAAGTACAAAAGGCAATGAAGCAAATTTAGCGAGCTCGAAGGGCGCCTGTCTCAGGATTTGCTGCGTTTTCAGTCTCGGTGACTAGATTTGCTGTGACGTGCTCGGGCACGGGAGGGCGCTCCCACTGCGACAGACACCCGAGCGAAGCCCTATGCTTGAATGTCTGTTCCAAAGGAAGAGCGTCGGCGCACACTTTGACGTATCTGTCACTCTTGCTCTGCATTCGGTTTATTATGCGTTCGCCAAAGGCTTCTCCATCTTGTTGGCGAGAAGGGTGCATTTAACCAGCACAGTTACCGCAGTAGGGATCAGTGACAGGCCTTATGCGGCAACTGTTTGTGAATGCACGATTTCGTGCGTGCGTGTGTTGTGCGTTGCTTGTGCGTGCGTGTGTCCTGGGGAGGGCGTGTGTGTATTGTGTGTGTGTTTGCGAGGGGGCAGAGAGTTAGCTTATGGCGCTCTTAGCTGTCGGGTTCAGTCAGTCAAGAACTTTATTGAGGTCCTGAGGAATTTCAAGCAGTTGGAGATCCCACGCGGAGAACTCCTCCGGCCGAAACCATAGGCGACGCCCAAGTCGGGACGGGAACGTGGTGACGCTCCGCCAGTTCTTGGACCCTCTGGACGGCCTTGAGTTGGAGTTTGAGGTCCGAGCTCCTGAGGGCTTCTTCCCATTTCCTTTTCTTTTTTTTTCAAAGTTTATTACCGCATTTTCCTTCTTGATCTGCTAAGTGACTCAGCTGCGAGCTCTGTTGCTTCTTTGTTGGTCCGTATTACTGATTCCAAACGGGCAGGTGCTGCTTCTGAACAGGTCTCCACCTTTAGAGCAGATAATACGTGTATAGGTCAAAGCACTGGGTACGATCGATGTGTCCCATGGGCAGTTTCTTGCATGTAGCGAATTCTTTTATTAGGATTGAGATTTGCGCAGCATTCACAGGAAACGAGAAAGAGCAGTAAGGCAATCCGAGAAAGTGCGCTCTCTCTCGCCATCCCTTTTCCCCCCTGATAGTTTTATTCATTCATTCATTCTAAGAACACACGTAAATATACATAAGTAACAACAAAAGAAAATAAAATATGGCAGAAAAAAAAGAAAAGCTGGTTTAGAATATTCCTTAAAAATTCGCATCAATCCCTTTCTTTCAATTTATACACGTGCTGGCAAATTATTTGAGGGTCAAGTCCAAATAATCTTTCGTTCCGTATAATGCGCCATACACACAAAGCAGCTATTCTTGAGCAAAAATTTTGATTTTAAATACGAGTGGATGCGTCACAAAAAGCCTACATAAATCAACGTTCCTGGGACCGAAACTCAAAGAAACGCCGCCTTCAGCGCTCGCCAATTGGCGCAGAACCCAGAACGTCAAGAACCAGCGTGCCATACCCTGGGCGCCGTCCATGCGCGACAGCGGGATCAGAACGCATGCTCCGACTCGGATGTGCGTCATATCCACTAGCACCAAGTTGCCGCGTCGTCTAGTAAGGTGTAAGGTACGTAAAGGCTGTTATATATATATATATATATATATATATATATATATATATATATATATATATATATATATATATATATATATATATATATATATATATATATATATATATATATATATATATATATATATATATATATATATATATATCATAAGAGGCCCACAAACATTGACACCAAGGACAACATAGGGGAAATTACTTCTGCTTAATAAGTGAAAATAAAGGAACGAAGAATTAATGGAAATTAAAGTGGATGAAAAAACAACTAGCCGCAGGTGGGAACCGAACCCACAGTTTCTTGTATGTAGTCTTTCAACGTTCCCAAACGTTGAAAGACTACAAACGTTCCCACCTCTTCAAACTCTTCAAATATATATATATATATATATATATATATATATATATATATATATATATATATATATATATATATATATATATATAGCCAAATAATTCCGCTGCAGTTGACCTTTAATCTGCGCTGCCACTGAGGGCGATAGACAGCTCATTCACGCAACGTTCCCTACTATAGCATGATAGGCCTCGAGCATTGCGCGAGCATCAGCAGCTTGCTCGCGAAGCAACTCAGCGCGCCGCGTGACCAATCCCAGCGGTACAACGGTGGCGTGGTGGCGCCGTATATGAAGGTCGAAAAGAATAGAAAATGCAATGGATCGTTACAAAACACGAGCGCGCGCACGAGGTACGCGACATCGACGCAGCACCCGCGTGCATGTGGAGAGAAAGTCGGCAGCGGCACCGCGGAAGCACACTGGGCATGTCACTATGACGCATCGGCGGAATACGCAGCCCCATTCTGGTTCACCGAAAAGGCCCCGCTATTATTATTATTATTATTTTCAGGAGTCTCAAAAGCTTTCTCACATGCACTGTCGGTGAAGCTCGTTGCATTCACCGCGATAAATTAGTGCATGCACATGCTCATTTGGCAGTGCAGAGAGATGAAAGGCGACAGACGTACCATGCACAACTAGAGCTTAATTAGTGCCGTTTTCTCGCAGGAGATGTGCGTTTCTCTGGTTTCGGGGCTGACTCACCGGTCTTTGTTGCTCTTAATTATGGCACGGTGTAGGTATAGCGCCGTTTAAAATTGTAGCCAGTTAGTTTGCGAGGAGCATTCATTTGGAATGAATTTCCAGAATGACGCCAGTTTCGAAATGTGCACCATGAAGCTCGTCGTCAAAATGCACTATTGTTTGACCTACTTCTCATAGCAAAACGCTCTTTTATGCATCAAAGCACAAAAGTAATCGGAACGCCCATGCATTTCGTCCCACACTTTGGGAAATATCTCGAAACTGGTGTCATCCTGGAGATTCATTTCAAGTGCATAAGTCTTGCGAATTCACCGTTTACAATTCGCAAACTACAATATGTGCCGCAAGGCAATTAATTAGGAACTTAACTAGTTATTTTGTTAATTATCTGAATATGTGTTTCTATTTCTTGGGCGAGTAATCTCTGCCTCTTCGAATAATACAGCTCAAGGACAAAAATTATGCTGTCAACCACAGACGATTCTTTTTAAATTCCGGAAAACTTGCAAACGATCACCCCGTATACAGGTATTGACGTGCAGCCACCGCTTTTTTCTTGGTTCCATACACTTTCGCAGATATGGAGCCCTATAACGTAAAATTATTTGAATCTGTTTTTATTGCAACCTCATGACGTCAAATTTACGTATTCACCAACGTAAGCATCTGACAGTATTGTTCTAACCACCCAATCAAACGCTCCCCTAGTTTATAGGAGGTCATCTTTGTTTTATTTCAAAGCGAACAGCACTGCCTACTTTGACAGTTCTTTAATATCTAATTGGCTGACAAGAGGCGAGAAGCACGCTCATTTGGAGAGGGTTTCAGTGGGACCGGGCATTTGCAATGAAAGTAGATAACCGCATGAGGAGGGTGGTGTCGGCTTCTGGAAGTGACCCGCTTCTGCTTGCTTAGCTTTCGGTGTCTGGTCGAAAATCGCGGCGGCGTGCAACGGAAGGTTAAAAATACCGCTAAAACGCATCCTCAGCGAAGAAGAGTTCGCAGACTGATGTCTCATACGTGCCCAAAGACCTAGACAACGTTATACAGACATGCACAAATGTTTATTACATGCAAATAAATCCGCTCTTCCCAGCAGCACCGAGTAGTTTTATTTCAGGGCTTCAGCTCCGAGCAGCCAGTGCCAGAGCGACCGGTATAGGCAGACGTCTGCTATTCCGTTCTGCTCGGGGCAGTCTCCGGCTACTCCGAAAAAAATCAGTTTTGTTCCGTATATTAATGCATCTTTAGTGCATACACATCACTTAAATTTGACATGATAGCTATCACGGTTTTCTGATATCGCGTGACAGAAAGGTGAAGTCGACAAAGCTCGAAAGCTTTTTACCAATAGCGGGGGGCGCTGGTGACAAAAAAAAAAGTTTTGAATCCGAAATAAATATTTTTTTCTTTTGTTCGGGCTAATCATGCATATTCAGTGTGCGCACGTCACATAAGATGGGGAGTTTTCGCGGATTTCTTGATGTTTCGTCACAGACAGGGGAAATGGGGTTAGCCCGAAAATATTCTCACCTATCGTGGATGGCTGAATACATAAAGGGAATAAAAACAGTTTGGAGTATCTTTACGTTATAGCGCCCATGGTGTGTGGTCTGTTATAACGCCTCACGATTTTAATGGCTTCAGATGCTGGTGTACATCAACACGCCATTCAGTAACCAAACTGGCGACCTTCTACGTGTTTCTTGATGGAGGCAGCGTGCTCACGCAGTCGACCGTCTATGCATCTGCGGAAGCGATGCGGCCGCGCGTGAGCGGCATGTCGCAAACAACGCGCCTTAAGCAGGAGACACACGGTACGATTCGGCGTCCGATCCGACGTGCGGCGCCGCATGCTCCGGCATGCGGCATACGATGATTCGGGACACACGGTGCGTGCATCCGAAAGATTGAGCGGCGCGTAAGCTCCGCCCAGATCCAGCCCTCCAGCTTGACTTCAGAGCCACGTCGAGAAACGCAATATAAACAACTCTGCACAACACTGCGTCGCTTTACGCGAACACTGCCAATAATGTTATGCCCCTGCGAGTGACAGAGCACTTCACGACGGCGCGTCGTCCACTGACGACTCCGCTAACAGCCAGCGATAGGGCCGGTAGGCCTAGCTAGGCAGACGCCGCGGCCGATGGTGCTTACGATCCAACCCGTGCTCATCGAAAAGCGCTTATGTTTGCCAAAACAATTAACACTGCACACTTATGTCGCCCGTAATTAAATACAATTGGTTTACTCGACGCAGTCGTTGCGAAGAGCAAACATGCAAGCGAAGCGAGCAGCCTCGCTCAGACGGTCGGTATGTGCTGTCTGCCGGCGAAATGCCCTCGCGTCGCGGCTCCCGGTCTCGCCGGTAGCTTATTTATTTATTTATTTTATTTATACAATACTGCAGGCCTCATTGAGGCCCAGGCAGGAGGGGCATACAAAATACAGAATAATTGCATTTGCAGACGTAAGAACAAAAGGACCAAATTAGTGTGCACAATAGCAATGCAGTCCACCAGCTGCGAGAACCAAATGGGTAAAAAGAACACTCGGTCTTGTAACCAAACAATTCCCAAAACAAAAGTGAAGAGTAAATGTACAAATGAACCGTCAGTACAATTTTGAGCAATGAGAAGGAATGTAACACAAAGATCAATTTCAGTTATTACTATGAAATCAGTAGTTCAAACGGTCAATGGAATCAGTACTGTTTAGTAGCGACTGAGGTAAATTATTCCAATCGGTTATAGTGCGTGGGAAAAAAGAATATTTAAAAATGTTAGTTCTGGCATTATAGGGAGTTAGAGAGTCAGCATGACGATGACGTGTTCGGCGTGCTGCCATTGGCGTTACATAAGGCTCAGGAGTGAGGGCGAGGAGATTATTTTTAAGAAGAAAAAGAAATTTCAGCCGTTGTATTTTTCTTCGTATTTCCAATGTCTGAATGCCATGTTGTCTCATTATTGCTGTCGGGGAATCAGTCATACTGTATTTCGAATTTAGTCCTAGTGTACTAGGCGTTGCTTTGAATAACAGGCACACGTTCGAGATAATTTTACTGAACTTGTAACTATTTCGTGTCGGAAACAAACTGCAGCAGGCAAGGGAAAAAAAAACGCTGTGAGAAACCAACCAGCCAGCGCCGCCTCCGTGGAGGGAACGTCACATGCCAGCCGCGCTGTCATTGGCTGCGGCCAGACGACGGTGCGGTTGTCGGACGCGTCGGACGATGAAAATCTGCCCGGTTTGTCGCACGCCGGACGTCCGATCCGGCGCTTCGGCACGGCAAAACACCTCGATTCCGGCTGCCGTTCCGGCGCGTCGGACGCCGGATCGGACACCGAATCGGACCGTGTGTCTCCCGCTTTATTCTTGGTCCCGGATTTTTTTTCCCTCAGGTCGTCCGCCGTTAGCTGCAGCTCTTTTTCAGCGCCTCTTTTTCTTCGTGGTTGATTTTGTACGCGCAGCGCTGTTTAGCCTTTTCATAACTGATAGTGATCGACTCGGAGCACAGCCGATAGCCATAGGTTATGCACAATACAAACAGCCTCTGCGCAAGAGCCAATTTCCTTGGAGATTGTAACAAACAAACGCCAGCTTACGCAAATAAGCACAGTGAAGAGCACACAGCGTGCGAAATGAGTGTTTCTTTGCGATATTCAGCTGACGCACTACAGGAGCTATACTTACATGTAACATACGTACATAGTTTCATACAGTGAAACTCTCTGTGATATAGATGCCAGATAACAAGGGCATAATCGATTGAATGTTTGAAAGATCTAATTCCCTGAGCCAGAATTAAAGTGCATGAGAGCCCTCGCATGGGCTGCATATTGAAAAACTGCGAAGTGTAGCAAATCGGCACAATCAACAGTGAATGCCAAATACGATAAAGGTTCCAGCTTCAGAAATGGGGGGACTACTGAGTTAGCGTTGTTGACTAAATAATTAACCTACATAAACGGTGACATACGACACTTAAAAAAATCGATTACGCGAATTGTTCTGTTTCATACATGTTCTCTGCTTCTCTCTCTATCTCTTAGTCGCACGCCATATATATAGAAGCATGACGTTATTACATTTTCCATCCATCGACAATGACAAGCAGCAATAGTAAATGTGGTGGTCACACTGCGGCGACGGCAGTGGCACAATAATGTTTGCCTACTGAGAAAAAAAAAGGTATCGTTTTTGAAATAACACCTGTGCAAGTGCGAAAACGCAGTCCTAGCCACCTTTGTAGCCGCACAGGTGAGCAGAGGCTCGATATCGAGCCATGAGCTCAAGCACTACGCGACATGCTCCCATCCTCCCATGGTGGTTTATTAACACGACAGCGTTAAGGAACTCGTGTCGCAGAAAAGCCGGTGTCGTCGGCGTCGGCGGCGTTGGCCGTGAGCAAAAAATCCCGGCAGGCAATTCATAAATAAAAACTGGAGGACGCTTAAGCTTCGCCTTCAAGTGTGGAACGCGATATCACTCCCTATACCTAGGCGTTGGGCAAAGAAACTTCGCAGCGAGCGAATATTGAACCGTCTTTCCATGGCAGCAAGAAGTAATAAGCAGCAAAAAACACTTTTGTAAAAAAATTTCTTGCCCACTCAGCATGCCGAGAATATCCCGGTGTGCGGAGAACAGACACTGTTGTGCATTAACTGCAATTACACTAGATTTCATACATATCGTGCAACGCTGTGGAATCTAGCAAGACTTCTTGAAATATGTGCGTTCGCAACAAGAGATAGTTAGGCGTTTCTTGCCAGCAATTATGTGAAACTGTCCTTTATTTAGGCTCAGTAACAAACGAAAAAAAAAAGAAATCAAGAAACAAAAACAAGCTGTGCCATATGGCTGTTACTACATTGCTTTAGATCATCTCGATTTTCGTGGTTTTCCTTTTCGGGTTTTCCATTAGCAGCCCGTTGCGTCCATTATTGTGGGAAAGACTATATATGGTTCAGCCAGCACGGGAATCATGGTTAGTACATGGTAGTCTAAACTTCATTCTTGTGGCTTTGTAACGGCTTCGTCGCTTTGCAAACTGACAATTTTCAACAACGTACTGTGTTACAAACAATTAAATAAAATTGTCTGATGGTAGGATTCAAACAGAAGACCTCTAGCTGAGCGCAGAAGACTCGGAAGGGTTTGGGTACGAGCTAGTTGGTACGGATCATTCATATTTAAAACAGCGCCAAAAACACGGACAAGGGAGAACACAGGACGAGCGCTGACTGCCAACACCTTTATTGGAGCCTGCTCAAATATATACAATTTGCAACAGGCATAAAGAGAGTGAAAGAAGGGGAGGGGAAGGCGAGTCATCGTCGGTCAACTACTGCTGCGCATGCGTCAATGACATTAAACAATATAAAAAATAACCATAACATGGTGGACACAGGCCAAACTGCTTAACTTCTAAGGAAATTAAGTTCTTTATCACAAAGTGCAATAGAAGGGGAACTAACACAGGTGGCTTCTAGCTGACACATTGAAAATGCCTCAAAGATTTCTCTGGCCATCTGATTGCTGCACTCGATGTCCACTCGATGTCCAGCAGCCTCTCCAATCAAGTCCAGCGGCTTAAAACAAGTGGCTATCCTGAACAACTGCTGTAATCCTTGACGGAAGTTTTATTGCAAGAGGCTCGTTCCCCCAAGAAACAGCGCGAAGCGGGTGATGTCTTAACCAAGACTGTTGCGATACCGTATATACATGGTGTGTCCCATCGCATCAAGAAAGCCGCAGGCCGGGCTGGTATAAAGGTCGTGTTCACAGCGCCCAACAGGTTGGGAAGTATGTGCAGAAAAATAAACGAAAGCCGGAGAACACCTGGACCGTGCAATAAGCAACATGTCGCCAAGCCTGTACATTGCAGTACCAATGTAGTGTATTCCATTCCCACCTCTTGCGGCTGCACTTACATAGGGCAAACAGGACGCTGTATCAATGAACGTTTGCGCGAGCATGCTCACTGTGTCAAGATTAAGACTGGCAGTAATCTGGCTGTTCATTGTGCTAAGTGTGGCTGAACTCCACTCCTTGACCACACACGTGTGTTGAAAAGGTACAGCAATCAGATGGCCAGAGAAATCTGTGAGGCATTTTTAATGTGTCAGCTAGGAGCCACCTGTGTTAGTTCCCCTTTTATTGCACTTTGTGATAAAGAACTTAAGTTCCTTAGAAGTTAAGCAGTTTGGCCTGTGTCCACCATGTTATGGTTTCTTTTATATTGTTTAATGTCATTGACGCATGCGCAGCAGTAGTTGACCGACGATGACTCGCCTTCCCCTTCCATTCTTTCACTCTCTTTATGCTTGTTGCAAATTGTATATATTTGAGCAGGCTCCAATAAAGGTGTTGTTGGCAGTCAGCGCTCGTCCTGTGTTCTCCTTTGTCCGTGTTTTTGGCGCTGTTTTAAATATGAAAGAGCGCAGAAGCCCGATATTGAAATCATTGCGCAACGGACGCAAGCGTCGACAAGCGGCATATAGCAAGCCGGCGCCTTGAGACGCTTGGCGCTTTTCGATTTGGCCACTTCGACAAGCGGAACCGCTGCAATTAGTAGCGATTGTACGTGTTCGCAGTCTTATTGCCTTCTCCATTTACAAAAGTATAGATTGCTTTGAAATTTAGGACAATTAAGGCAGATAAAGCGCGTAGTAAACAAAGCCACAGGAACTAAGATGAAACAAATTCACGTACCGACCCCATCATGGCTGAACGAAATGGCCTGAGCTCCCACTAGTAATTATTGTAATGAACACTGTGGTTGCGGCAGCCTGACGCGCAAGCTAGCGTGGATAGCGTGACCCCGTGTGTCTACGAAACCTGACTGCGAAACGCGTGGAGTGATGCATTTTGATGACCAAACTTCTTGCGTAGTTTCCACAGCGTTATACGCTAAGTATGAAATGGGGTATAGTATGCAGTAATAAAATTTTCGACATGTTACACTCCTATAACACGTCAAGGTGAAAGCCTGCTGCAAACTTGGTAATGCACCGTCTCGTATCGTAGCGTTGCTGCTTTCGCAGAACGGCTTCTTCGGCTCATTTTCGACGCTTAGCTGCGCCTTCGGGGTCAGACTCGCGACAACGACGTTTCTCTTCGGCTTTACGTTACATCCTCTCAGCAGAGGATTGAAAACGTATGCTGTCCTGCGTCTTGTATGGGTGATTTCAATGAATGTATGCACTGTTCGCTTCACTTTGGTTAGCCTCAGCCTTACGGGGGTATGAGCCATTGTTTACTGGGTACAAGCCATTCAGAAGGTCACGTGGTTTTTCTGCAACACTCGACTAGACGCCGCGTTTCTGTACGTTGTATGTGTGATTCCAATGAATGTATGCACTGTACGCTTCACTTTTCTGAGTGCAAAAAGGTGAGACGTGCATACAGGACACAAGAGAAGTGGACAACACGAACGCCGGCTATCAACTGTTGATAGTCGATAGTTGATAGTCGGCATTAGTATTGTCCACTTCTCTTGTGTCCTGTCTGCACGCCTCACCTTTTTGCATAATGAATCCTTACCAACTAGCTGAGCTTTCTGTCGTTCTAATTTTCTGAGTGCTTGTATAGCCTCTGCATTACGAAAGGGATGAGCTATTGCATTTTTTGTTTGCTTAGGGGAATATGATCTATTACTGATGATTATAGTTTTTGCACATTGTCGATGCTTTTTTTTTTTTTAAAGGCCATCAGGGGCATGAGTCACTTAAGGCTTTCGCCTTCATAGCACGTCACGCCACTCTTTGTCAGCGCAAAGCCGGTTTATGTTACAGCATCCGAGGGGTCACAACGTGTCTTTTTTTCACATCGAATACACTGGAATCAATACCAGGTGCATAAATCATAATTTCCGCCTTAGTTACGAGTGACATGTTAATAAAGCCAATGAAGCCACTATAAGCCTTACCAACGCCCAATACTTTTTTTTTTTCATGGGCGCTGCCATAATGCGTGGGCAGTGGCACCATCTATGGGAAGTCGGCATTCTGGCTTGGGCGAGCGCTCTGTGTTGTATGCCAGGTATACGCTCGGCGGCAGTTTCAGGTGGTTGTTTTCGCGCTCGCGCGGTCTATTTAGTGTAACGTGGCATCTTCTACGCGAGAAACGGTTCGTGAGAGGTATACCTCTCACGAACCGTTTCATACCTCTCACGAACAATCAGTTGAGCACACTCAACTGATTTAAGTCGGCATGGCCGGAGTTCCCTGCTGTCATTGAGGCGGACGGAGAACCCAGCGCGATGTGCGCGTGTGTTTGAGCCTATAGAATCACCCTCGCAGATCAGTATTTCTGAAAATTCGTTTCACTAATGTGACCTTACTGCAGCATTCGCTCTCTAATTCTAAGCTGTGGTTTAGCAGCAATTAGCAGTTACGAAGCATACAACGATCTTAACAGCATCGGTATACTATGGTAGGTATACATCGGTCTGTTATGGAATAAGTTGCGCTGTTTACTTTGACACGCGTTCGAATTATGTGTAGATATATTATGTGTATAATATTGCGCGAGTACCTAGTTTGTCCGACGACGTTTCCGCCCACGCATAATATAGTCTTGGTTAGTAATAACAGCATATCGTACAGTCTGAATCACACTTGTACAGTGGTCGAGCGACCGGCTGCGCACTGCGCGAGCGTCTGAAGCAGTGTTAGACGCTGGGTTATAGATCTGTTATTTCTATATAGCGCGTGGTCCAAGCATGCGGCATGGCCATGTTAGGTCTATTGCGGGGTTAGTCCGTGCTCTATTTTCTTTGCGGAGAGGAGGATGAAAACCGCTTTTCTTTTGTTAGGTCTTGTTCGCATACCGTCCTCTAGGTAGGACTCACCGTCTTACATCGTGTTCTCACAAGTAGTCGTCCGATCCTTTTTATGGCATCCCCCTTAGATATTACTGCTTTAGAGGACAATAGGGTACTGCCTAACTAAGCACAAAGCTTATGTGTATCACGCTGATTTACCAACCACGTTGATCGCTGCGTTGAGCAACGCCACCGGCCTTATACAGGAGGCTAACGTAGACTAGACTTGAAGCGCGTGAGAACGATGCCGGTGGCTGATGCAAATGTTTTATAACAAAGAACTGGCGCTAATTTGTTTCGGAGTTGCACTCGGTTGGGCGTACATGAGCACTCTTATGTTTTAGTCCCAACGTCAAGCGATCAGATAGCGAGAAAGAATATTTTCCCATACACGCGGGCAACGAACAGACGCTGATTCTCTACAACGAGTGAAAAACCGATAGAGCCAAAATAGTTCACAACACATACACAGCCGTGGCTGATGATGCACACGTCGCTTGTTTGCGCACCCAACAGAAAAATTCCGCGTATTGCTGTTACTGCTATGACGAACGGCTACACAGTGGTTTTTCACCGGCCTTGCATGAACTGACACCATGCAAATTTGGAGCTAAAACATCTCCAAATCGTTCAGCAGCACGCGACGGCAACACATTCAAGCAGCGCCGCGCCGGATCGCACAAGCCAGAGAGGAGGAAGACATCCCTCGCGCCCTCTTCTTTTCGCCCGATGAAAAGGTATATACCAAGAGCTTGCTACACGCCTGCACTTTCAAAGTAACGAGTGCAAGGGAATTGTTAAAGTGCCCCTCACTAAGTCACATCGAAAATTTCGGTTAAACGCTGCAAGTTATTACATGCCCTCTAGGGAGCGTTCTGCCGCAATAATTTTTCAAATTGGTCCATTAATAGCCGACATATAAATATTTCAGCGCCGTGAACCCATGATTTCAGGAGGCGAGGCCACTGCCAAGAGAGACTCTCCCTCCACTAGTCTAGCCTCTGCAAGCGAAATTCCTTCCCTGCGTTATCCCATACCGGACCGCAAGGATCGTCTGACGCATACGTCACGTGCCCCGCCTTCGCTTTTTCCTTTTCTTCGCTTTTTTGCTGCGCGGCGGACTTCCGCTGGCGGCGTCGCGCGCGAGCTGTTGCGTTTGTCGTTTCGCGCAGCACACGATTTTGCGCGCTGTGTACGATAGCACCTGACTATAGCGGTATAAGCCAGTGCTACGCGAATATTGAGACAGACACAAGCGCATCACAGAGCATGATCACGTGCTGGAACCACGGTAGAAAATGTCACACTTTCGTTGTCTACGCGCGCGCAGTCGCGCGCGACTGCACGACGTGGGAACAAGCAGACAAAACGGAAGTACAGCTCTCTTGCTGCGGTGCGAAGTAAAACAAGAACACGCAGACATTCGACTTCTGTGTTTTATTATTTCTGTAAACATTAATTCGTCTATTGAAGCAAGAGATTACACAAATAGTAGATGTTGCCTTGAATAATTCCGGAAGTCACGTGTCACAACGAGCGACGTCACGTCAGTGCGATGCACGTACGTAGGCGCACGGCTGGGAGCGCGTCGCTCGCGAGAAGAAGGGCAAATGGTATTCGGTTTGAAATTTCAGTTCTTTCCGCTGCCCGTAGCGATGTAATACTTAGCAGACACGATCGTTAGCGCTCATTGTATGCCCGGCGATTGTTAGCTCAGACCTGGTGAGGGGCCCTTTACGGTCTAGCGAACTGGCCGCTGCAAGACGTCAAATCGAGGAGCGCGATGTAGTTTGTGAGCGCGCTGCGCTGAGCTTGACTCAAAGACGAAAGTGCATTCCTTCCTTAACCTCAGGGATGCATTTGCGTTAATAAAGCTGACTGGATGGAAATTACGCGCAATGTCGAGTTTATTCGTCTGTTTATAATGCAATGCGGGGGGTGGGGGGCATATGATTTTATTCTCTCGTGTCTTGCTTGATCACTCTTCTGAGGCCCCTGCATGGAAGTGGGAAAGGTAGGGTCACTTGAGCAAGGTTTGTGCATCCCAGCAGGCATGGGAGTGATATAAATTGTCTATATTGCTCCTTGTAAAACAAATAATTCTAAATAACCTCAACAATTCTAGTGTTTTAGCTTTATTACCTAACGAAAAATTATTCATCTCGACTGTAGTTATCGAGAACATTGATGATCGCTTTCCTAAAAGTCACATGAGCGAAATTGCTTCAGTACAATAAAGCTCAGATACTTGAATTCTACGCATCCTTGTGCATGTATGTGAATGCAAAATTTGGACGAGATTGAGTCACAGCAAGTACAAGAATTTTTGTGCACTAGTGAAAACAGCGTAAGATTGAAAACAGAGAAAAATGAAGTTGAACGTTCCTAAACATGCTTATTAATAACTATTGCAGATAAATTTGTATGAAAATTTGGTCAGAGTGCAGG
This sequence comes from Dermacentor albipictus, assembly GCF_038994185.2. NCBI lineage: Eukaryota > Metazoa > Arthropoda > Arachnida > Ixodida > Ixodidae > Dermacentor > Dermacentor albipictus. Next base: position 193,542,239 of record NC_091821.1, read on the forward strand.
GCTGTCTTTCCAGAAGAGCTGCGAAATTTCAAAAAATTATCTCGCCGAGTAGGTGGTATCCTCAGAGCGTTTGCGAGCTTACTACTCCAGCCGGCTTTTTTTTTTTTTTGCTACATTGCAAATGACGAGATTTCGCTTCAACTGTGCGTGTTCCAGAAATTCTTTTTATTCTTCTCTTATTTCGCTGGTTGCCCAGAGCGATCAACTACGTAGTTAGGACTAAGCATTTGTGGTATTTGTTGAACCACAGTATGGCGATAGAAGTGGCCATCGCGTGCATAAAACAAATCTTGCTTTGGAGAAAAGCAACCAAACATTGCTGTTGAAAGAATAAGGCGCATTCTGGAGTTTGCCCTGGATAAAGTGAAACAACAGCTTTCCACTTGTCATTCTCTCATATGTAGGTAAACATAGCCTTCGCCTGAGCACTGGTGAAAAGTGGAGAATTAGCTGTTGCCGACTCGGCCAAGGCTAGTGCTCGCTGGTTGTTACACCAGAAAAGATCCCCATCTGGACAACACTTGTGGTGTGAGCCTCATCAGTAGTGCATGCACGGAAAAATGAAACCCCTACAGCTATCATGCCTCGATTAGAGTAATTTTTCTGTCTTCTAGTTAGAGAAACGCCTTGGATATTTTTACACATCAAAATAGAATGTTGAAGCGTACTTTTGCAATCAAAATGAAAACGAAAAAAATCGATTTTTTTAACCACATCTAGTTCACTTAACTAGTGCAGTAAAAACAGCCAGATCGAAGAGACCTACTGATCTAGCACAAAACAAAGAACACCAACACAGGAAGCAGCGCCTATCGCGTTTACTTTTTGAGCTGCGCCGAACAGCGCGTTAGAGGGACGAAGATTAGGACACACTCGGCGCTGTTATGTATCTTTTTAAACATCTTCGTCCAGGTATTTCGTAAGTGGTACACATTCTGGCCCAATTCGGCTCTCTTCCGCGCTTCGCACCAGTAAATGTAAGAGGTGCTGTTACTCTCGTGCCACCCGTAGTTTAGAAATTTCCGGAACGCGAAACGACGTCCGGTGTCGGCAATCGGGATCACGTATAAGAGAGCCAGCCAGACTCGTTGGCGCAAAGCACCGCGCAGTATTCCATCCAGGTCAGTCGCCAGTGACTTTCCGCTACCACTAAACGCGCGCGTGGGAAGTGGTATTACGATTCCCCATTAACGATCTCCAACAGTTTCAGGGTCACTATTTTCCAGGTTCCTGCAAAAGATCGCCGGCCTGCATCCTACAAGGACATGCGTGGAGTGGCGACATATGCAGTGCCGTGAGATAAGCGGCGCACCAAGGACATAGAAAAGGAGTCGTTGCGTAACGCGGCCAGCTTTCGCTGTCCTCGCTCCCGTCTGCCGGGCCGCCTTGCAGAGCAGGCAGCGCGCACCACACTTCTTGCGCGAAGTGTGAGGTCAGTGCCAACTGCTTCCTCTACACATACCACGGCTACGCCTACCTGCAACAGCTCGAATGGCCGAAAGTGCAGCTTAGGTTCCGAATGCGAACAAGACTGCTGTTTATTCATGGATATGCGCGAGGAGGGGGGGGGGGGGGAGGGGGTTACAAAATAAGTTCACTTTCAAACGGCTCCTTGTCCAACACACTGAGTACGCCCGGGGTCCTTTTAAGCACCCAAGTACCGCATGACATTGTGGCACCACCGGCCATCGACTTGTCACAGCTGTCAGGCCCGGCAGCTGCGAGAAAATCAGGTAACCGAACATGTCGACCTCACAGCGGCTTTATTGACGCAAGCTTCGTAAAATGACGGAGAAATGTTGGTGAAATGACCTCGCTACCCCGCAGAGACGGTTGTTGGCAGTGTCACAGTGTACTGCCGCCAATGAATGAGACAAAGTTAATCAATACTGTCGACTTTATTACATGCATAAGACACCATAACATTTCTCAAATAACGACACCATATACCATGAATAATTAGTTTGAATGAATGAATTTAATCATGTACACAGCAGGAAAGGCGGCTGGACGTCGACAGTCGCGCGTTGGCTACAAGAACCGTGAACGTTGCTCGATGGATGGAATTAGTCGCTGTATGGTGCATTTTATCCTGCTCTAAAATATATAAACTGTAGAAGTCTCGAGACCAGACAGTCTACATCTGGCGACAAGTAAACAAGCAAATTAACTTAATTCACGGTCACTGTTATCACTCTGCGCAAGCTACAGACTCACAAAGTCCGAACACGCGCTAACATTGCTGTCGTCAGACTTAATTTTTCCTGTGACGACGTGATACGCTAGGTTGGCGCGCTGGTGTGCGTGTTGACTGTGCAGGACGGAATGCTGGGTCAATGGCGTAGCCAGAAGCACATCTGAGATACAGAGGCGGAGGAATATAATGATAATGTTATTTCATTAGACGTCAATGCTCCACTGTAGCTAACGAAGTGTTTGCGTAGAAATTGTTTGTACGGATAAAAAAATACATCTAAACTCAACCCGTGCAAAAGAGACAACGGTCGGTCAATGTACAGCCTGGCTTGCTGCTCCATGGACGTCGAGGGCAACTAGTACTCGGAATACTCGCTGCAAAATTTGCGAATAAAGTCGACACCATTAGGAGGATTATTTCCTGGCTGAAAGCACTCGGGTTACTGCGACACATTTTGCGTGCCGCTTTGACGAATACGATTACACCGTCGAACTATTATTTCCCGAGATTGAAACACGATTTGACCCCTCGACCCACTCAGGTTTCACACGCAAAATTCATGCAAATTCATCAGCAAGGGCATGCCACACGGTCCTGTACTGCACCGCACGTCAGCTGCACGCCTCGTGGGAAGACAGCAAGAATGTAGCCACTTGTACTCTGGCAGACATCACCTAAAGAGGCCTCACATCACTCCTGTTCCTAGGTTTCATCTTTTGTAATCTTTCCTTCACGCACTGACGTCAGGATGCATACTTGTGCGTCAACAAAGTCGTTCCAGTGAATTGGAGAGCAGAGCACGTTCACAGACACACCGGCAAGCAGAAAGACAAAGTTGGCGCAGCAGGATTGCGTGTCGCTGGCTAGGCGTCGCCGACGTTGCACTACCTGCACCGGGCTCGATCCAAAGTGCTTGCAAAATCACAAACACAAAGAAACGGTTCGGCCGTTTAAAAGGAAAGCGCCTTAACCACGAATTGTAATCCAGGTGAACATTTCGCTCCAATTAATAATGGCGCACGCTACAGCCAGAAAGAACAGAAGTGGTGCTACCGACCTTCACGATGATGATGATAATGACTAAGGCCATCATCATCATTACGCCTCTCCGACAGAAACGCTAAAGCACAAAATCCCATAGACAAAACGAAACACACGAACAGGAAACTGGAACTCAGCAATCTAACACGCCTAAAGATGAATACGCCATTTTATTGTTAATGTACCGGTAACACCCAGGTTTCTTGCACTCGATCGCTGCCAGTGGAGCAACGACAAAAAAATTGCCGTCCACGGGTTGGCAACTAGGCATTTCATTATAAAAGAAATATTAAAAAGGAATCGTTTTTAAACAGCCGACTATTTCGCACTGAAGTACCGGACAGGAATGGAACTTAGTCTTTACGCTGCTTAGCATGCGTTTCTTGACATCGTTACTTCGGTCCGCAGGAAGCAATTTGGCACTGAGTGTGATAAAAACGTAATCAAAGCCACAAGGCACCAACATGGTGCCTAAATCATAGCTGATCGTAGTGGAATGCCTACACAGCGTAAATCACATAGGACGCAGCGCACACAGCACGCGAAAGACCGTAAGTTTTAAAGCGAAGCTTTCTTTGCGCGGACGGTTGTCTGGCCGAGCAAACCGGGCCACTACTGGAGGCAGTAATTAAAGGTGGCGATTTGGTAAACCGATTGTAAGAGCAGTGCACGATACGTGTCGCCGCAAGGATTTCGATGTGTTTTGTGAAGCGGGTCAGTCCTGAAGGCAGTGCAACATCACAGCACCAACATGCATCATAGCATTAACAAACAGGCATACAACCAGCGAGTGGTCCCAGCAGCCTATCTCAGCAGGCCTGCCGGGAAGCGATCACTTGACTTTTACAATCAACCTCCGAAAGTTTCTGCCTATTTTACCTTCCAGACATTCACAGGACTAATTACAGTAAGTTAAAACGAGGCTGCGCGAGAAAATTACGGCTCGGTTTTACACGATGTATAGCGCCAGGTTTTCCGGGTCTGCGCAGGTAATGGTGCGACGCAAAGAACTTCCATAAAAGCAGTAATCCGTACGAGACTTTTGTGGTCAGAATGCTTAAAAGTAACGACGAAAAAACATGCAACTGACTGCTACCAAACGCGGTCGTTCTGTGGCTAAGCGCCAGGTCGCGGGTTCGACTCCGATGTAGCGGAACCCCAAACATTTTTCGAAGATGTTTTCGAAGACTATCTCACTGAGCGAAGAGCGACATTTACAACTGCGAAGTGCCGCCTTAGCCGAAAGACTGCTCGTGGTTTCTGTGACATGCTGGGCCATTAGATTGGCAACCACCTTTTTTTGCCACACACTGCTGTTCACATTGCCCCCCCCCCCTCGACCCTCTTTCTCTTTCACACATATTTGTTCTCTGTCATCTGCTGCATCACGAACCAGCAACTACGATTTCAGAAGTTTCAGAAAGCGCGGGTGACCATGCCTGCCGGTGCACGCACGAATTGCCAAGTATGCAAGTTACGCAATAGCACAGTGGTTAGCGCGTCACATTGGCGTCGTGGCACGAGATTCGATCCCCAATGTTTGTTTGCTGGCCTGTCGCACTTTGGGCTTTAAGGGACGGTCCGACGTGACGGAAAAATAAGATACCCGACACGGGATCCAACTAATGACCTTGCAGTTTCAAGCCAAGCGTTCTCATCGCTATGCGACATGTGCCTTGCAAACACGGATATATACTTGCAGTCGGCGTAAAGAAACCATTGAGGTTTTCCGTTGGGCTCACCGTGAAAGGGAGCAGTCTTACAGAGGCACATAGCAAGAGCACAATGAAAGCCGAATAAAGGACCTTTCCGAAAGAAACAAACCACCGGCGATACCGGCAACGCGTTATTCCTTCGCTACACCGGTGTTCTGCGAAGTTCATGAACGAAAACACTGACCTAAATTCTAACCACTGTAGCTTAACTTCGTAGCTTAACCATGGTCGCTACGAAGATATTTTCATGATCACGTGCGATTATCAAAGCGAATCCATGTGTAGGGGTGCTCAAATAGTTGTTCTCGGTAACTTAGTTAAGAAAATTAGTCACTGAGTTATGGCGATATTTATTATTCTCTCCGGCACGATGTCATCTTCACGTGATTGCTACGGTAGTGGCGCGCACCAACGAATCAACGGCGCCATGTTTAGCATGTCGCTACGGACGGCTCTCTCCGGTTACAGCACCCAAGACGGCTCTTCGCCGTAAAAAACTCGCACACTCATATTCAGACACGTTAAAGATCCGGCGTACGCGGTAATAAACACAGAGATCTTCCGAACGGCGGTCTTCATAGAACAGTGTGTAGCCTGGACCATGAAACCACATCAATTTAGATGCCTGCGGCTTCTTCGGCACAACGAAATTACGACATACACTGTGTACAGGCGGCTATGATCAGTGTATTACGTCGTATCGTGTGCCTTATAATTTTAGGCCTCACCTACCGCACATGTGGGCATCCTGTGCCAAGGCACCCTATAGTATATCTATCTTGCACTCGAGATTGATTCAGCCAGGCCAAATTGAGTTTTTACGACGTACAATGCAAGTCGCTTCGATGTGGTCATTTATGCTTTTAACACTTTCGGAAGTCTCGATGTTACTCGAAATCTGCGCACGACATCGCTATGGTGTAAGCGGTAATTTCCACTTTATTGAGATAGGAGCACAAACTGTGCTTCCCTCCCACTGAAGTCATTCCCACAAGGTGCGCGCTTCCCGGAAGGACGTACGCACTGCGCGTAGCAGCAAGCGGCTTTTCCTGCATGACGCCGGAGTCTTTCAGGGCGGTGCGCAGAAGGGTGGCCCAAACGAGCGCAGCAAGCGAACAGCCACATCTCTCTCACGTGCGCGCGTTGAAATAGGCGAACATGCAAACGACGTGAATCGTTGATGGACTACTCCTCGTCGCGAGCAGTACAGCTTGAGTGAACCAGCGGCCGACAGTCCCCAAGCAGCACGCAGGTTCAGCCATCTCCGATATCAAGATCGTACACGAAACACTTCCGTTGACGCCCCGCTAACTTTGGCTAGGGACATCTGCAACAGCTTCGCGGAATTCGTGACGCACTTCAGTACCAAAGAAGAACAGGTTTGGTTGAGCAGCGTTTAACGCCAGTTTTTCCTGGCACAGTCACTGGCTTGAAGAATTGGAGCCTTAAGAACGCAGCACAATACGGGTCACACGGCGATTTTCTTTCTTTCAATTGCCTATGCACCCCAATACGAAACAAGAATTATGCCATCCATTCAATTAGGTTTACAGACGACATATATAAGCGAGTGCTGTGACAAAACGCTGTGCTAGCAGACCATAACGCGCAATCTGTTCCGGACCATTTATAAGCATAAGTGAACTTGCAGGAAATGCGGCCGCAATAATGGGCGCGACGGCATAGCTCTCGGCGAGCGTCACCCCTACGACGAGGAAAGAAGTAGGAAGCGTTCGAAGCGGTAAAGTGCCCAACGAACAGACCACACCGCATATCGTCGAATCGAGCGTGCGGTGCTCGCCTGATCAGTACATGCGATTTGTGTACGGCACACAGCTGAGACCTAGTGTCCGCATCGGTGATACCTGGTTGCTGGCGCGACCCCCTAGTTCCTCGTGGGCTGGGCGCAAAATCAGCAATCTGTGCAGTGAAACAGGAGCCACGGCGCTAAAGATAATGTACTGGGGGGTGTTATCTTTCCTGCATAAAATGCTCCGGCCTGTTCCTTAAGCGGCGACCAAGCACATTAGGTATTGTAATGACACTAGAACATTGCTGCAAGACTATATACATCTAAACAGAGCCATGGGGACAACCAATTGCTGGACGCGTCGCACAAGTTCAGTGCGCAGTACCGACATGTCAGCACTGCACGCGCACGCAACTGCGTGATAATTTTCATTGGCCCGCTTAGCAAAACGCAACGTCAAGCCGTTGCTTAGCCAGCGTCAGAAACACCATTAGATCCCTCACAGCCACAAGACACTTGTGCTTTAACTGCGCATGACAAAATACAGTTCCACAGGCGGCACTGTCACCGGTGCTCATTACCTATGCAGTCAAATGCGTTTCCTGTCTCAGCCATTTTAACCGGTAGTGCGCGTCCTAGAAGTCGCGGTGGAATATGATGTTGGTTCACTCGCTCACAACAGCACAGAAAGGCAACTTTCCTTCCTTCCCGATGCGCCTAGGAGGACATCTTGGTCTTTTGAAATTGGCAATCATAAGGATGACTTCTTCTTGAGCGAGTTGGTGTTTACCTAACATGATGTTTTTAGGGCAAACACTCGAAAAAGGAAAGGAAGCAGAGAGGCAAAAGGAATGGAAGCGCTTATCTTTCTTTTCCATTTTCACCTTTCTGTTCCCTTTTTTTTTAGTTTTTGAGCTAAAAAACATCATGGCAATCATAACATTCGGCGCAGCCGCAGTTCGCGAAACAAAAGCGACGCATTATCGATTGCTTACTTCGGGCACCACTTTTACATTCGCGTGACGCAATATGATCAGCGCAATGTCTCACTATAGAAGTACGGGGGTTCGCTGTATGTCACGATGTTTTCATTACATGTTCTGCGTTGCCCTCGACAACCGCGCGACGCGTAAAGCCGCGCGTTCGCACACGAGTTTCGTCACGCCCGCGCTACCGCATGGTTAGGCCGATCCGCGGGCAGTGGAAGTGATCACTCCTGAAGTCATCGAGAGAGAGAAGACTAGCCGATTACATTGCTTCAGCCCCCTGTGAGTGAGGGGGGCGCGCGCCTCGATTAATTTCCGCAAACAGTTCATACACCGAAGCCGTTATAGGGTGCGGTGGAGAATATCCGACCCAAATATCGACGAAGTTACACTAAGAACCATTAGAGCTAGCGCAATGAAATTTGGAGGGGATGTTTAGCAACCTTCACCTTGAAGCTAGCTCAACTGCAGCAATAGCAGAGCCCTATGAAGGAGTGCATGCTGGACAGATACAAAACAGTGTATAAGATCTGTTATGTCTGATTCGCGCAAAAAAAAAAAAAAAACATGAGGGATCTGCAGATAGACTGTAGCGCAATGGCCGTGGCGTGCAGATTACAGTGCGTGAGAGAAAGAGAGAGGGAGAGAAAGCTTTCCGCGGCTGTTTAAATTTTGGAAACGAGACTTAGCAATGGAAAAACTAAAACGAAATAAATTTGCGAGCGAAAAAATGGGATGGGGTGGGGTGCAGTATAATTCCACTGAGTAGAGGCGCACAGCTCTCGATGAGTTTTTTTTTTTCTTTTTCCATGGCGGTCAGCGACTGTAAAGGGGACAACATGCATACGCCCTCAAAAAAAGATAAATCAACGTCGCTTCGACAGAAACTCCAGTGCACCGCAACTGGAACCTTTTCGTAGTAAAATCAGTTACACGGCGACCCTCGAGAAGTGGATATATAAAAACGCAATTTGTTTTTGCAAAAAACGAACATTACGGCTGGCTAGCGATGCTTTTACAAAAGTCAAGTTTACGTCGCGTCACTTTTTACAAAAGTTTTCTGGACAATGAAAATGTCGGCGCAATAGTTCGTAAAAACGGTAATCCACGACATTTTAGCCCCAAAGTTTCAATTGCAGTGGCGCTATAGCGCTGTGCAATACACACACACACACACACACACACACACACACACACACACACACACACACACACACACACACACACCCACACACACACACACTTACACACACACATTAATGCTCTCCCGTTTCGGGAGCTGCGTAGAAACAATTCAATGTAGCCGCGAAATGGCACCGAAGGCGTCCGTTCCTGCACGACGTGTAGCCACCGCTGGCATCAGATGACATAACTAGCACCCAGCGTCGCTCAGCTGGACTCTGTCAAGGCGGCCCTCTTGCGCTTGCGGTGGTTGGTCACCATGGTAGCCGTGGCGATGCGGTGCGACTCGCGTCGCAGCCAGCGCTGAAGATCTTCCAGTGCCTCGCGACCCAACGAGAACAGCTCACGCTCGGACAGGTCCAATCGCGCGGTCACGTCCAGCGCGTCCTCCTTGAGGCTGCCTTGGGAGCAGTCCATGATGTACCGGAATCGGTTCTTGAACGCCTGCAAACAGAATAAACATAGGCAAGGAGTTCGGAGCAACACGGCCCGCATGCACTCCGGCTCCGTGAGAACAACGTACTTGTACGGCAATTAACGGGGAAGAGGGTACTCCCTGCTGGCTGCTCTGTAGCTGTCTAGTGCGAGGGCGGCAGCTGGGCATAGGTCAGCAGTATGAGCAAGGGAGAGGGGGGGAAGTGACAGAGGTAGGGGTAAGAACGAGAATCCTGCGCGTTGGCAGCTACGCTCGCAGAAGCTGCTCACCGAAAGACAACCCCCCCCCCCCCCCTAACACCACCGCTCCAATATCATCTTTTTTTCTGCGACACCATGAAGGCCGACGGCCTTCAAACACACGCACGCAAGCAGGCAAACAAACAAACAAACAAACAAACAAATAAACAAACAAACAAACAAAAAATTGACGTGAGAGACGACGTCAGTTTACCTCGCGCACTCACATTAATCCGTTACTCCAATACAGACTCCTCCGGTGGGGAATACGACACAGTCTCACTAAACGTCAACAGCAGCACTCCAGCATTACTGTTGGTTGCATAACCAGATTTCAGCCAACCTTTTGCAGTCTTGCTAGTGGTGAAGAAGAAGATAGTTGGCTATCATGCAAGACACTTTATTAGCAGAAGCTTTGTTTTTATTTCTTTCTTACATTACATTATGGTAATACATTATATTAGCACATTATGGTAAATTACAATACAATATTATGTGATAATTACTGTTCTATTATTTTTGTTTGTCAGCAGCGCAGCAGGAAACTACAGGTCTTTCTCGTCTGTTCTTTATTTTCGCGTTAAAAATAGGCAAATGTTCGTTTGTCGCACCATGGCTAGATTTTTGGCTACCAATTAAAGCTTTTGCCGTAGTTGGCGACTTTTTTGGTTACTTTTCAGAATTGGAACAGGAGTTGGAATTGGAACGTTACTTTTTCTTCCGAAGACCTGGCAACCCTGCTGCGGGGACTCGACGGATTGCAACGCGTTCGCCTGAGCGCAACCTCTCCGTGGCGATAGCTTCAAACTAATTCATTTCCCTGCCTCTTTTATCTTCACCTCTTCCACCCCACACAATATCCCTCATACTGTCCCTATTGTGGAGCAAAGCCCACATTATATCATTGCACCTGGGAGTGCCCACAACCTCCGGGTTACTCCCCTATTCCTTCACCTTCCTCCTGGGAGACTGCACTCACCAGCTCCGACCCGCAAGAGCAGCGACGGCTATCCGGCGGGCACGCGGAGTGGCGCGAGCCAATGGTGCCCTGAACTAAGGGCTCCACCCTACGACGAAGTCACCCAATATCTTTACAAATAAATGTTTCTCTCTCTCTCTCTCTCCGGAAAATTTTGCCTCGCCGTTGTAGGGTACCGAGCAGTATGCATATGGTGCTTTGTGGACCAAGCGTCTCACGTTTTCTTCGATATTCTTTCGGTAGCGACATTAGGTGCCCAAAATATACGGCATTCGATTGTGGCCAACATTTCCGTGACCCGCCCCACAATAGAAAGAAAGACGTTGTTGCGGGGCAGCAAGTTGTCGCATGGTGAAAGTTCGATTTTATTACTACTACTTTTGCGGAAAGTAATGGGCCACGGGACGTTTCAGTTGCCGGATACTCTTATATTATTGCGGCAGCAACTATATGGATACTCCAGGCGCATTACTGCCATCGCCGTCGCCCCATGTTCCGTAGAAAATCCAAGGGCGATAACATCGTGACCGTGCGCCGCATGCTGTATGTGCGAGTGAAAGTGTAGGGGGGTGGGGGTCTGGCATGGGTGAGCCGACGATGGTGGCTCCGTCTTGTATGCGCAAGGGAGAAAATCGGGGAGGAAGCGCGCCGCCTCCTGTCGAGCGCGATACATCAGGGGGAGTGAAGGGAATGGGGCTATGATCTGTAAATCTGTGGTTGCGCAACATGTCTATTTGCCTTGTCTGGCCCATTATAGACAGCGAATTTTTCTTAGATACGTAGCTTTACTGGAGACTTATACCTATATTTAAATATCTTTTTACGAGGTTTTGTGTATACCTGCTGTGAACTTTGTTTCCAGTGACACTTTTTTGCCCTTTATCAAGCTGTATCTTCGTATTTGTGTATTCCATTGTATCTTCGGATTTCTAACGTACGAGGGCGAGTCAAATGAGAGTGCAATAATGGTTCGGTTCATTATTTGCGAGGCATGCGCGTAGCCCACAGGTATCTCTCATTTAGAAAAGTTACACGTAGGTGTGAGGATAAATGTTCTTTAATGCTCTTATACACTGGGTTGAACGTGGTTGCGTGACATAATGGACGTTCCAAAAGTGGAACAGTGTGGTGTCGTGAGGTTTTTCACAGTTGAAGGTGTTTCCCAAAAAGAGATTAGTCGCCATTTGGCTGCCGTGTACGTTGAACATTGCATTTCGTTGGCCACTGTGAAGCGTTGGAGCAAACGGTTCAAAGAAAGACGTAAAAGTTGCAAAAACGATCCAAGGCCGGGTCATAGCCATAGTGCAATCACTCCCAACAAAATTGCAATGGTTGATGAGCTGATTAGACAAGAACGGAGGATATGCATAAATGAACTGGCAGAGCGTGTGAACATCAGTCACGGTTTGGTTCACACCATAATTCATAAACATATCGTTTATCGGCTCTTGTGTGCGCAATGGATGCCCAAGATTTTGAACCACCACCAGAAGACGGAGAGGTTCGGCGCTGCTTTGACTCATCTAATCCAGTATCACAATGAGGGTGACGAATTTCTGGTCTGCAGTTATGACCAGGGATGAATCATGGTGCCACTACTACGAGCCTGAAACACGACGGCAAGTGCTTACAGTGGAAACATTTGAATTCACCACCCCTAAAGAAAGCAAAGGTCGTCATTTCTGCCGGAAAGGTGTTGTTGGCTTTTTTTTTTTTCGATCGCTAGGGGCCATTAGTGATTGAATTTGCTAAACCTGGAGAGACTATCAATCGTTTCCGATATTGTGAAACGCCGGATCGGCTACGTGTTGCGATCAAGAAGAAACGACGTGGAAAATTGAGGAATGGGGTCATTTTGCTCCACGACAATGCCCGTCCCCACGTCACTGATGGGGTTAATACAAAACTGGCAAAGTTCAAGTGGGAAACGGTGCAGCATCCACCATACAGCCCAGGCCTGTCGCCTTGCGACTTCCACATCTTGGGGACACTGAAAGAACAGCGCAAGGAAACCAGATTCGTGTCAGACGATGACGTGAAAGAGACAGTTACCGACTTTTTGAAGCAGCAACCCAAGGAGTTTTATGAGACGCGAATCACGCGACTGGTCAGTCAGTAGGGCAAATGTGTAAATGCTCATGAAGACTAATTTTAAATAAAGTACCCCGTTTGTCATATATTCGAAGTGGCTCACTTTCATTTGACTCGACCTCGTAAATTTTGCGGAACCCCTTTTTATATGTGCTCTCTGTCGCGACTATAACTTCGGTGCAATTACAGTACACGACCGGTGAAACATTAAAAAAAAAATTATGGGGTTTTACGTGCCAAAACCACTTCCTGATTATGAGGCACGCCGTAGTGGAGGACTCCGGAAATTTCGACCACCTGGGGTTCTTTAACGTGCACCTAAATCTAAGTACACGGGTGTTTTCGCATTACGCCCCCATTGAAATGCGGCCGCCGTGGCCGGGATTCGATCCCGCGACCTCGTGCTCAGCAGCCCAACACCATAGCCAGAGCAACTACGGCGGGTCGGTGAAACATTGGTGGCAATACATTTGAACAAAGGACAGCATCACTGAAATTTTTTTCTGGCCATCCCATATGCAGAAAAATGTAAAGAAGGTTCTTGAATGGCAAAGTTCGTTAAAATATTTGTCCTCAACTTGTTCATTTCATGGCCTTTACATTTTTCATATCAGCGGCATGCACTGCTTTGCTGGTTTCAAACGGATATAGTTATGAAGTTCGTGTGATATTTTCTTTACTTATTAAATAGAGAGAAAACATGGAAGCATTGATATCAGTTATTTCAGGCACAATTATTTAGGCATACGAGTATATCCTATTGTAAAAAAAAAAAAACATATTTTGCTTGTCTTGACAGTGCGTACCGTTCAAGAGTTCGTTTGCAGCACCTTTGGCGATGGCAATGCAATTACTATTTATGTATGTGATCCGTAAGGAATAGGTCGAGCGCGCACACACACACACACACACACACACACACACACACACACACACACACACACACACACACACACACACACACACACACACACACACACACACACACACACACACACACACACACACACACACACACACACACACACACACACACACACACACACACACACACACACACACACACACACACACACACACACACACACACACACACACACACACACACACACACACACACACACACACACACACACACACACACACACACACACACACACACACACACACACACACACACACACACACACACACACACACACACACACACACACACACACACTAAAAAAGGATGCTTGCTTTGGCAGAGAATGGTTCCTATGAACTGTTTTGCAGCGAACGGTTAAGAACTCATGCGGCGTGCAGGGCATGGGCGTTGGTTGTGATACCCATAGACCAAAGTTGGCGTCATAAAGGTTAAATGACGAGCGGCTCATATCCACGGGAACGGTCCAAACATTTAGACTGGACTACCTTTGGGATCGGCACACATTTTTTGACTGCTCCATCTTCGACATCGGTCCACGAAAATGACCAGATAGTCGCCAGATAGTCGTCACAGAAAACTGGGCTCTTGCCATGAATATCTCGCATTAAGAAAAATAAAATAAAAAGAAAGAACAAAAGAAAAAAACGAAAAGACGCAATTGCGCGCTTGTAAGACTGAATTTCAGTTATCTCAGCCATTAACAAAAAAAAAAGAAGAAAGAAAAAGAACGAGAAAAGGAACAAAGAAAAAGAAGAAACGAAGCACACGTCCGTCACAAAGCCACCGAGTGCGTTTCAATCCGCTGCCAGTTTCACCCTATCGATCACTGCTCATTTAGCACCGCGGCAGATTTCCGTATACGACGGTGCTGACGTGCCACCTAGCTCACGCCGGGTGTCCTGACCAATCGCGCTCTTTTTGAAACGGGCACGCGGGTTTCCTTCTCTGGAAACACGATTGAGAGTGCTGCAGTCCAGAGGCGCAAGTACGGAGTGGCGTCACTTCATATATATGGTTTAGCTTGGCAAAAAGAACCCTGGAAACAATTTCGTTCAGTGTTTCTAAAGACTCTACAACTTTTGTAATTACAAGCTACTCCTTAAAACAACTATTTAGCCTAATGAGGCAACCATTCGCACTTCAAAATATAGTTTGAGAAGCTCAATATAATTACGAACAATACGCAGTTTTCTTTTTCTTTTTTTTTAAATCTTAAAACTGCGCTAGGTAGGAGACACCGAGGTAGAAGAAGACAGGACGAACTTAGTCCTGTCTTCGTCTTCGACGTTCGTTCTGTCTTCTACCTCCGTGTCTCGTCCCTGGCGCACTTTTAGGTTCACAAAAAAAAAAAAAGAAGTCTTACCAGCTAGCCTCCTAACACACTCTCCTCGAATACGTTGTTGGCCTCATTCACTCATTCATGCACCAATTCTATTAAAGTTTCGTCTCAGTTACTACACGTGAAGCCCCCAGTAGAAGGCGCGACAGGAGCCAGAAAGTGCGCGCGCAGGTTGTTTCTCAAGCCGCAAGAGTGGAAAGTCCGGGCTGCGTGCCAAAGACGCAAGAATGCTGCTGGAATGCCCACTCGCTAACAATGAGCATCTGGCGAACCGAGACGGGCAAAGCGCGCGTGATTGACACGCGGCCCGTTTGACACGAGCGCGCTTTTCAAAGCTGAAGCGCCCTTTTGTCCCACGCGACCATTCACAAGGCAGCATCAATACACGCTGAAGAAAGCATCTAAACACCAGCTCCATTGTACTCCACCCTTGTATATTATTTATGAAAGCATCTGTGCTGCATGCGTAGATGCACGTCATGCCTCTACCAAACAAAGAGCAGCTGCGCGCCCAGAATATATGAAAGCGCACAAAATGCAGCATCATTTGTCAAGTCTAATTGTTATTCGAGCAACGTTTAATTGAACGGCAATGTACAACCGAAACACGAGCAAGAGCTTTTCCTTTCCTTCATGTTTTTACACAAGCATGCGCAATAAAAACATTCTTTAGACGTTCTCCAAACCGTACAAGAACCAAAGCCGGGATAATGTAACGATTCTATTCTTATTCTTTACATTTTCGCGCTTCGTCTGTAGTTCGAACGGCGCTTCGCCTACGTTATCACCAGAACCGGCAGGTCATGATGAGCTGTTGGTGATAAGCAAGGTATATAATCGGCAGAGAGAAATCGATATATTCTAACCGGCCCAAGATAACTGGGACAAACACTTGGACACGTATGAGATTCAGTAAATTACCGGCAGTCAGCATGGGCAACTTTTCAGTGAAAGCATACGTTTTCCTGTCGCATTCCCTGCGCAGATTCTGCCCAGAGTGTCGCATCGAGCTTCCTCGACTCTCCAGATCCGGCTAAAAACGCAACCGTCTCCGCCGGCATATACGCCCAGCGAAGCGAGGATCTCGCAGGAAAAAGGCAACCGCGAGAAGTGACTACTCATCAAGAGCCTGGATATGCGAGGCCGACGCGCAACAGTGGCCGGATTCCGTCGCTGCGGCTGCGTTCACTTTTGGCGGGGCACGCCAGCCGTCGCCCAGGGGACTTCCCGTAGGCGACGGCGAGGCAGCGGAGAAAGCGTTCAGCGGGCGCGGCGCTTTCGATTTCGCCCCGGCGCACCTGGAACCGCTCCGGGCGACAGCGCGCGCGAGCCGCGGACCTCGAGCCGGTTCTTCCCGGCGGCTGGCCTACATCGGGAAGGCGGCATCACGCGTCGCGCGCACCTCTTCCAGCAGGGATCGAGGAAAGGGCTGCGCCGCACGGCGAGCACATTGTGCGATGCCACGCAGACTCTTCTTGACACACTCCGGCACTTCGCTATGTGGTACGCGCGAACGTGCATTCTATGCGCCACGAAGTAAAGAAAAGAGAAGCCCAGCGAGAGGGACGCGCATGCGCGATGTGGCAGGCGCCCAGAACGCACACTCTCGGCAAACGAGTTACTACACGACGGCTATAAGCGCTCGGCGCCTCCGACACGGAATGGGACACGTGTAAAAGGATGCCCACACGCGATCCGCTTGTCGTATCGGCGAAACTTGCGATTATGTTGCGGCGTCTGTACGCCGCAACGAAAACGACCACAATCACAGATTCACAGAGCACGGTACGGCTGTCAGCGTTCCGGCATATAAATAACGTGGAACGTTGTGAAATCACAGCTTCTGATTTGTTTTAGCGCAGGGAGACTGACACGGACACAGAAGGCACATGAGCAACAGCAAACAGCGTTGAACGAGAAGAAAGGGGGCTAACCGAGAGGCCCGATATTTATTAATTATGGCATAAGAAGCCAAAAAACAGGACACCAAGGACAACACAGGTGAAATCACTTGTACTTACTGATTTGATTAAAGAAATGATAAATTAATGGAAATGAAAGCGGATGAAAAAACAACTTGCCGCAGGTGGGGAACGATCCCACGTCTTCGCATTACGCGTGCGATGGTCTACCAACTGAGCTACCGCGGCGCCGTTTGCTTGCCGGCTTCTTATATGCTACAACACACAGCGTCGTGTGTTGTCTCACGCGCCCTCTATGTACGTGTCATTCTGCGTGCGCTAAAGCAAATTAGAAGGTGACCATACCAGCAAGCCCGTATATACACCTATCCAAGTCGCAGCTACGTTAAGAAAAATACGCGTGAGTGCTGCATTGACACCACTACCTGTCAAAAGTGAAGCTACCCGCCAAGCCGCCCACCTCACTACTAATTGTGAATCTATGATCCACACCATATATATATTCTTGTTAGATTTCATCAGACATAACCAACTATATATGATATATAATTTGCAAGCTCCAAACGTTTCATGCCACAGGGTAACCTTTCGATTGCAGAAAAAAAAAAAAGCAGAGGCACTTACGACTGCTTACGTGTGGGAATGCGAAAGCATTATACGCCCTTTGGTAAAATATTTCTTTATACGCGTTCCTTGTCCGCGCAAGCTCTCGCCTGCATTCCAACTGCGCCTCGGTAACGCCCAATGAGAACGTGCCAAGCATCTCCACGCACTCGCTTGCCCGCGAGGAGTTCAGAACTCGAAGGACGCACGCACTAGGCACACCTTTAGTCAGCCACCGTGGCGTCGGGAGGCATGCTCGGCTAGTACCCCGGAGGCTCGGGTTCAACTCCCACCCAGAAAAAAATTTAACGCCAATCCGAGCATTTCTGACGCGTTCATACTCTTTTCGACATCGGCCATATGTTGTCCCATCGCTCGGTGGCGATGGGACGATGGTGGCGATATTAATTATTTAATAAATGATTAAACATTAAAGTTGTCCGACAGCAGGATTCGAACACAGGAACTCTGCCCATACGCCCGATACTAGACAGCTTTAGTTGGGCGTCCGCAACCACCCACGTACGCAGCGCGCGAGGTCGTGCGTACGTAGAAGCGCACGCGCGCGAAACGGCAATAGTTGACCGGACGCAAAAGTTGCAGGAGTTGGCGAGTGCAGGAGCCGGTAGTGTGCTACTCAGCGCCGCCACATGCCAGTTTCTGAAACTGTGTAGCCAATATCAGCCGCCACGAAGTCAAACCACAAGCCGGAGTCATTTCTTCGGCAAGAGCCATATCGAAAAATGCGGTCTTGTGGACACGCGAGAACACGGGAGAACGTCCCGCAAAGCCCGCAGTGGTCGCTACGCCGCTTTTGAAAAGCTGCGCACGCGCGCAAGAGACCGTGCGTGCTCCTGCGTACTGCGCATGCGCACTCTCGCCTCCGCGGGCTTCCTGCGTAAGCAGAACTGCTGCGGACGCCCAACTGAAACCGTCTATTGAAACCATTACGCCACGGAATCATGCATGGACAAGCGACATATAACGCCCTTATGCATTTATGGCGGGCAAGCCAGTGCCTTGAGCCGCTTGGCGCGATTCGATTTGGCCACCTCGACAAGCTGAGCCGTCGCAAATAGTAGCGATTGTGCGTGTTCGCAGCGTATTCTGCACTTCGAAGAGCATAGATTGCTCTGCAATTTACGACAATGCAGGCATACAAAGCGCAATAAGCAAAGCCACAAGAACGTCCGAGTCCACAAGCATGAAGATCAGACAAATCCATGTACTTCCCATCATTCCCATGGTGGCTCAACGATTGCAGCGACAGAGCCATATCGTAGGAAACTCTATGCGTTCTCGACAACTTTTTAAAACTAAGCAGGCAGCCGCGTCGCAGCCGAGCGTGAAATGATTGCGCATACGAACGTCCACTAATGTGCGGGAAAGCCACGCGGACTAGAATATGAAAACCGTCTGGCTCGGTGTACGGTTGTCGCCTCAAAACGTCGGCAAACGTGACGTTCCGTGACTCATTTACATCCAACAGACCGACGTGTTTCCCGTTCGAAGCGGGTTGGTGACCGCTGCGCCCCAGTCAGTACGTTTGGGATCTGAAGCTTACGTGCGAGTTGCGACAGCCACATTTCCCACTCGCTTGATTTCTCGTCCTTATCCCTTTCTAATCACTACTCCCATTATTTACAACCAACTCCTGTAATTCCCTTCCTTCAGCAGTCCCTATACATTCTACAATATTATTATTATTACTACAATCAAGCTTAACATTAATAAAGACAGAACCAAGCTTGTGTGCTTTCATAATTCACTAAAGCATGTTACCTGTCAGCCTTTCTAGCTACATTCTTCCACGTGTTCATCATCATGCGTACATTGTGTTAATAATTATAGTTTTTGTGTGCAATACGCGTCTTTTTGATAGTGATTAGTCACGAGTTCTTCCCTTCACTTTCTGAACGATAGCTTAGTGTAGCATGCATCCTGTAAATTTAGACTTATCTATGTTTTACTCAGCGCAAAATGGCTGCTCAGGTACTTGCCTGCAATATCTCAAGATAGGCTTTCTTTTCCCTTCTCAATGCCTAACACACTTGGCGACCGGGGGTTGATGTTATAAGGCAAACTAGTCTACGAAGTGTCAACTATAGTAATCCTCACGCCTCCCCACCAAACTTCTTTCATAGCCCCAGTCTGCCTTCATTTCGGTCATTATTCGCGCGCACTATTATTGCGACGCGTTACTGGGATGATAAGCTTAAATGCAAAGAGCATGTCACCAACGCCTTGTTTAGCAATGATGCCTCGTGCGCCCTTAGAGTTAGGACACGGTATGGTGAAAGCATGTACTCTTACTGTGTTTCCTGCATCGTTAACAGCCTTCATTGGGACTTAATTGAAGTAGGAAGCAAAAGCAAACTGCGGCACTCATTGCGAACCTTATCCCCCGATACGTTAAGTACTTTAAGGGACTATAGAGTCCTGAAACTGAACTTCATTTGCAACATACAACACGAAACATAAGGCAGGACACATTGTTTGCATCCTTTCTGATTATGTAACGATTCTTTTATCTTTCAAATGAGATAAACTCGCTGATTAGTGGTCCGGCCGCAGAAGCCAACATTTGGCCTTGGTGACCCAACATATACCCAGTTGACCGTACTGCCTCAATTGCGAAATAAACACCCAATCAACGGTATAATGTTTGTCACGTTGATTATTATTATTATTACTATTATTATTATTATTATTATTATTATTATTATTATTATTATTTGATACCGAAGCACTCAGAACCTCCGTGATTCCTCTTTTATCTGTAGATGCAGGAATACATAACTAAATTAGCGTACTTCTCACGGTTTGCTTGCCTCAAATGCACGCAGGCCATTTTATCGTGACCGTTAGGTCACGATAAAATGGCCACCAGCTGCGCGAAACAGCTAGAGCCGATCAGAAAGTTTCTCACGTTGATAAAGTTCAGACTCACGAGCAGCGAGAACTATCGATATCCAGCCTTTATCCTAGCCACAAATTTATATAATTCCCTTTGGACAAATCCAGCTATGGCGACACAGTACTGTTGTCTGCAGCTGATCGCTGTTACCGTGGGTTACCGTGGTTGTTATCATGCAGCGCATGCCGGGAGATCTAAGATTCCGCAGCAGGGGCGCATTAGGGGAGATTTAAAAAAAGAAAAGTCAAACCAGTTTGTAATGCACACGAGACGGCGTTAATGCGATCAGTCGTTCTGCGAAGCCTTGACCTGAATTAATAGATTCCCATCACACTCGAGAAGCACAGTACTTATGCAGCGGCACTCGACGGAGAAATGTTGTGCGCCAGCAAGGCAGAAAAACGAGATGTCTCAAATTTTTTTCTTTCGTATACACATAAGCAGACAGTAGCACTCCGAGTTGGTCTGCTGACAACGAAAACATGCATATAAGCTCAACGCAACACAGCGCAATGCGCGCGCACACAAACACACGCGCGCGCGCTAAATAACGAGACCCGGCGTATTCTCTTTTTGTCCGAATTTGTGTCTTTCTAATTTATTTCGTTCTCTGTTACAGACAAGGTCTGAACAGCTATAGGCTATAAGCCTGGAAGAGGCGTCTTAATTCTCTGCATGCAGTCCGACAAGTGGAAAATACCTAACAAAATGAACATACAGGGTGTTTCAGCGAACACTTTCGAAAATCTGTAGAGGTTGCCTGTGGCAGATATCATAATTCTAGTTCATGACCTGGTATACTCGAAGAGGCGGACAGTACTTGCACAAAAAAACTGAGATGCAAAATCAACTAATTAATAAAAATTCAATAATTAAGTTTTTTAAGTAATTACAACATGGCCCATATTGCAATTTACAAATTATAGCCGTGGAGTTCGCGAGGCGATCGGACCCACTTGGAACGAATTTTCAAGATGATACCAGTTTCGAGATATAAATTCCAGAACTTTGCGGAGAAATGCATTGGCGTTCCAGTTGATTTGATAACAAAACGTCGTTTCATGCACTGAAGCACACAAGTAACTGGAACGCCAATGAATTTTTCCGTATATTTCGGGAATTTATATCTCGAAACTTCTGTCGTCCTGAGAATTCGTTCCAAGTGGATTCGCCTTGCGAAGTCCACTGCTAGAATCTGTAAATTGCAGTATGGGTCATAAGGTAATTAGCTAAATATTAGTGAATTTTTATTAGTTAGTCGATTTTGCATCTCAATTTTTTGTGCAAGTAGTGTCCGCCGCTGCGAGTAGGCCGGCTCATAAACTAGAATTGAGCTATCTGCCAGAGGCAACCTTTAAAAAAAATTTGAAAGTGTTCGCTGAAACAGCGTCATGACAGCGCAATGTAAGAAACATCAATACGTATAAATGATAAAGAGTGGTACAAGTATCATCCACCCATTGAAAATAACAGAACGAAAAATAGCCAAAACCACAACAAAAGTAAACGCCAGAACTTAAACTCCGTACTTACAAATTAATTTGTAGAATAACATAGCAACGTCAGATACAAACTGTGAATGAAGCACCTGAGAAAAATACTTAAGCACCAGAAACAATATAGCAACTTTAGCTATAATGGAGATGATTTTTCATTTAGTACAGATTTGATCTTCATTTGGTTTCCACTGCTATAGCCCATGTTGACACGCTGGTTCCATAAACACGCCTCATCTTTAATGCTTATTCATGCGGCCATTTCCAATATTATCGCCATTGATTTCATTTGGCACTGCCATGGATTCGCGATAATTGAAATAAAAGCACTTACTGCTCACGTGGCGCCATCAAATGTCTGTTCAAACTGTGCTTGGCGTTCACCTCATCAGAACATGACTAAGTAAGACAATGGGGTTTCACGTACCAAAGCGATTCGCGGATTATGTATGCGAGACGCCGAAGTGGGACGCTTCGGATAATTCGTTACCGGCTGAGGTAACGACACCCAAACCACGCTACACGAGCGTTGTTGCCTTCCAATTAGGCCAGCAGCAGAACCCCATAGTCACTGAAGCCCCATGGCGGGTATACCGAGAACACAAGTCGTCCACACGCTCCTCAGCCTTATAACGGTCAGCAGACTATAATAAGTTACTTCGTCTTGTCATGGACGTGTAATCGTACCACCTTCGACCGATTACACGTTCATCACAGGGAAAGAAATGCGAAAAAACCAGCTTAATTCAAACGCCCCTCAGACATCTTTTGACGTCAGCTCTAGCGCCAGGTAGTCGTCTAGATGACAAACATCTGCTGCCATCCGTTTTCCCGGCTCCATTCAAAGAAATGTCCATCCAAGGGTAGTATTTTCAAGCGATCTCAATTTCATTTTCCGTTATCATCGCCCTGCGTCATTAGTTCGGACGTGACTCGGCTGGCGCCGAGCCGGCGTTAACGCCGCAATCTTCCGCTAGACGCGACACACGATAAGAAAAGAATTGAAAACGAAAAGGGACGTAACAAAATACGGGCCCAGAATGTCCCGTCTAATCACCTAGTTTTCTCGCCAGTAAACAAGAGTGGCTCGGGTCATCGCGTTGATAAGAAAAACCGTTCGCGCTCTCGTTGGGTTCTCTGAGCAGAAATAGGACAGATCTGCCTCATGCCACTTCGCCAAGACAGAACTCTCAAGGTCGTCGACCGCCGAAATCAGCGCAGTAAAACAGCCGTTCTATCAAGCATCTACTGCTTTTCCGTTTATTCCTTCGCCCCCTTACCCCGTCTTGTATTCCGGTTGCAGTCGGTATTGGACGTCGTTTGCTCCACGCATGCTCCCATCCTTCGCCCCCCCCCCCCTCCCCCATCAAGGACAATCTCTGGCAACGGTCCAAACTCCTTGCTCTTGGCCGCACTGGGGACACTTAAGCGAGTGTTGCTTTTGTTTTGTACTTCTACCACCGCACCGTTTCGCCTGCCGGTGGCACAATGCGCCGACAGTCCATTCGGCCGCGACGCCGTTGTCCTCCGCGCAATGTGCCCAGACCAGCGCAGACACGCCAGCCGCGAGGACGACATTGCATGGCGCGGTTACCTCATCGCACCAGGCGCACGTATGCCAATACACATCGTGCTCTAAGGGGCTGGTCTGAAAGAATTAGCAAAAAGTAAAGCGGCCAGTAGCGCGCGATTAGTGTCACGCCAAAGCACCAAGAGGGCGAGACGCTCGCCCCAACTATCAGGAAGGATTCGACCTCCGTGGGAGGTGCGCTGTTCCGGGTTCACTTCCCGGACACGGCATGGCGCCGTTTTCTCACTCTTTTTTTCCTGCTGTTCGCAATTGAGGCACTGTCTGCAACTCGCAGCGTTCCTGCTTTCTTGTTTTTTCCCCTCTATTTTCCTGGTGTCCCGCGGTCCACCTGAAGACATTATACGTCTGCCGTAACCACGGCGGCTTCATTTGTTTTCTATATACAGCGCCGGCCTTATTTGAACGTTGCTTAACACTCGTTTGTGGGGTTCGAACTACGCTCCGCCATTGTTAGACGCCTGAGCGTGCGAGGAAGATAGTACACGGAAGACGCCCCTTCCTGGACTCAGTACACAGCGGCGCCAGCGTTCGCCTCTCGCTGCGAGCTTCGGAACGTGCATATCGTGCGCGTACACGCTGCATACCGTGAATGCGTAAGAGGCTGATCGCCAGCGGAGACTGTACGCTGTATTAGCGGAATGCGGACGAGACACGAGAGAACACCTCACGCCGGAGTGTCGTTCTCTTTTCTCTGGCCTGCGTAGGGTCTTATACCAGACTATTCGGTGTCACTTGTCTCGGTGCCTAACAGAAAGACAGTGTGATATGGTTTGATGGCGGCAGGGATCGGGTGCTACAAGAAGCACTAGAAATAATCATTAGTATTTAGAAATCGGTTATTACAACTGCCACCCTATATTGCAAAACACATTTTAAATGACGTTTAAATGAATTGCTTGGGCAGGACGGCGCCCCTCGGCAATTTCTAATGCGCTTTAATACAAGCAGGGCAAAACGAAATAGCAGCGGCCGCTGAAATTGAGCATCGAAAGGCCAGGGCTGTTCTTTTCGTTGATTCAAACAAAACGTTTGAAAAACCGAAAATATACCTCCCTTTTATCTTCTTTCTCCCGATGTTTGTGCATTTTTTAAAATCGCGCTTCTGCTGGTTGTTGAACTTATTTCCATCACCAACATCTACAAGGAAATGACGTGGTGAGTGGTCAAAAAATCTCGTAAATGGGTTCAAGAACGTCCACTGACCATGCATTTGGCAGCAAGCAGCGCAGCTTCGTATAAACTACGGGTATATACCAACAAATATAACCTAGTAGTAACAGAAACTCTTATTTAAAGAACAATGAAATAAAACATACACGATAAGTGACTAAATTATGGCTAAATGTATGCCCCAACGGGTGCATATTTTTTTAATCTCTTAAAGAAAGTACGCCCTTTGGGGCTTATCTTGTCCCACAACAATAATCATCCGTTTTGCCCGCATTTCCTTTCTTTAACGCTGCGATCCCGGTACTTCCTAGTCATGAACGGCTTGCGCGTTATCAGCATGACACAGCATTCTCGACAGGAAAGTAGCGAATGCCGAGTTTTCAAGAAAGGAAACGCAAGAAAGGCAGGTGACGATTATTGTTGTGGGACAAATATACACCCCAATGGGTGCAACCGTTTTAAGAGTGTAGGTCAGCTCGTTACTATAACTAGATAAACCATAAAACATCCACAGCAGATACACGGAGATCAGAAAAGATCAGGTCCTCGAGGAAGAAAAAAATATGAATATTAGCGACTTTAGCTGCATGACCCAGTGATTTTATCTATAACACTGTTGTCGCTAATGAATACCGTCAATTTCTCTGTGCTCAGTAACCGCGGCTGTAAACACGCGGAATCTACCTTTGTTACGCGTAATAATTCAACACACATTTGACGTCTCTAATCAGAGCACAGCGCTCGTCGAGTTGCAAAATCTTTCTCGGGCACAACAAGCCTGGTTTAGAATTTCGGTCCACCCTTACAGCCAGCACAAGACTCTGGAACACGTGTAGAAGCGTAAGGAAAATCCATGTGGGCCAAGAACAAACCATCCTGGTTCATTGTTCAGAAGTAGCAATATGTTCAAACGCGTATAAAAAACAGCTAGCTCACCGAATTGTTCATTGCTCGCTTCTTTCTTAGCTACATACTGGAAGTTCGGAGTTTTAACTAAGCTAAAACAACGTCAATTCACGTTGCCTTCGACACTACAGATCATATGCCAATGTTCACTCACAACCACTCTTGCGCTAAATACCTGATGCAAAATGAAACTGCGCTGCTGTCACGGCAATGAGGTGTGGAAGCTACGCAAATCCCACGAGTAGCTGCGATTTTCGCTAATGATCTCTCTATTTATTATAATGTACATGTAAATTTCTCTGCATCAACGGGCAATGTGCAATTCATTCGTAAACTGCACGTTATAGGGAAAACATTCTAGCAGAACGCATCGCACGATAACTGCCGACGTTAATGGGGTAAGCATTCAAGCCATGTAACGACACAGCGTATTGCTGAAGACACGTTTATTCAAAATCTGTTGTGGTCATTCTGAAATCTCCACTGTTCCGGCTATACGCGGCATACACTGTCTCCGGTATGAGCCCACTTTTGCTATGACACTCGCTCGCCAGGGACGGCCATGGCCATGACGGCAATAGAATGACGAAGCTGGATATATTCAAAGTGCCTGAAATAGGCAATAAATGGTAATCGCATTAAGAAAAAATATCCAACACTTTCCATGGGTTTGCACGTATTCAGTATGGATGACTATACATGCAAACGCGTGAAAAAAGAATGCGCAGGGATGGATGCGTCGAGGTGCCGCAGCAGGTGCATGACCCTCTTGCGACGGCACTGCCTAAGAACGTACCCTTACCTCTATGCATGCTGTAGCTATAACATTAAACGTGATTAATAGACATTTAAGTCAAAGGATAAATTGCTGTCCCCCCACCCCTCCCCCCATTTGCCAGGGAGCCCATCCATGCCTCCTCCTAACTAGCGCATATGCGCTATGCGGAGAAATTGATAGCAATCTGCAGGCAGCATGTCGCATCGGGGCAAGAAAAAATGTAATACGTCGAACCGGTTCGCGAGCCCGTTATAATTTTTCGTTTACGAACCGGAACAGACTCGGGGCTGGCTAAATCCGAACAGAACTGGTATTTCTTTCGGTTGGACATTTTCACTTGGGTAAGAATTTAGGTAGTGTAATAATTGATAATTTGTTTGCTAAACTATTCATAACCGGAAACTCCTTCCAGAGTATCAAAAACACTACTATGCGCTTTGTGTTGCGTTTCGAGCACTTAAAAGGAATTTTTCGGTATCAAACTCAGCGAAGCAAAAATGAGGCGTTGGACTTTGTGAGTCAAGTCGCCTCATCTCAGCTAGAAAGATATGCATACATTTCGCGAGTGGCTCGAGAAGACCGACATGAACAAAACATTCACGATGAGGTTGACACAATCTAGTAACGAAGGAGGGCGCACGCTGTCGACATTTAGTCACTGTAATGTTAAGCTGGTTAACCTAGAAACGGCAGAAGAAATCCTACCCTGCCACGCGTCGCCTTCCTCTGGCGCAGTCACTATAGCCACGAAGAAGATTAACTTCCACGCGCAAATTCAAAGTGCACCCTGATATGCACTACTCTATAATAGCCTATGTAGCTTAGGTATTTAGCTTTTTCCTGCTCCCACTCATTTGTAAACTTTAAAGGGACCCTAAAGGAAAAAAAATTACTTCAGCTATATTGTTAAATTAGTCGTCTAAAATAGCAAAAAGGCACGTGACAAGAGTTAGCCAGAAAAGACGCTAGAACGAAAGATAGATGGCAACGCCGCCTTGAAATTTCCGCACCGACTCGCGCCTCGTGGTGGATTTTGACGGCTGGAGCCTATTTAATTTTTCAACGGTAAAGATGGACTACATTTTACATTGAAAAAAAAAAATCCAAACATTTCAAGTAGCGACTCAAGAACTTTCGATGAGCCACAACGGCCCAAACAAAGAGCCTCCTACAATTACTAGAGGCAACCATTCTGGCGCTGCTAACGCTCAGCCACCATGGGAATTATGGGTAGTGCATAGATTGGTCGGATCTTTGTGCTTGGGGCTTCAGGCGGTCTTGTGGCTTCGTTTATTACGCTTTGTCTGGTCCTAAATTGATCTAAATTTCAAAGCAATTTATACTTTTTTTAAATGAAGAAGATAAAGAGTGCAAGCACGCATAATCGCTCCTAATTGCATTGGTACCACTTGTCCATGCGTCCGTGGCGTAAGTTTCAATATTGGGCTTCTGTGCTAGAGCCCCCGTCGGAACAATTTTAATAATGTTTATTAAATTATTTATAACTCAGTACGCTCTTAAAGATGATCACTTTGCAAAGTCATGAGTCCATTTAAATCCAGAAGGCCGAAGTTTAGGCAAACCCACGTATATACCAACCATCATTTCCATGCTGGCTAAACCACCCTGCTTGCAGCTCCCGTAGACACTTGCGCCACAGTTCCCTCTAGTAATTGTAAGAATTCTAGAACTGGTACAGCGCAACATACAAAGGAAGAAACAAGCCGAGCCGGCCAGATAAAGGAACAGAGCGCCGACTTCCAGCTGCACCCGCCGTGGTTGCTCAGTGGCTATGGTGTTAGGCTGCTGAGCACGAGGTCGCGGGATCGAATCCCGGCCACGGCGGCCGCATTTCGATGGGGGCGAAATGCGAAAACACCCGTGTACTTAGATTTAGGTGCACGTTAAAGAACCCCAGGTGATCAAAATTTCCGGAGTCCCCCACTACGGCGTGCCTCATAATCAGAAAGTGGTTTTGGCACGTAAAACCCCAGATATTATTATTACTTCCAGCTGGTTTATTAGCGAGTTGCACGAAATATATACCTACAAGAAAGCATCAGGACAAGTCATCACAATACTTCACAAAACGTCACACCGATAGAAGGCTACACCATCATGAGTCGTAGAACGCGCAATTTCGTCATGCAAGGTTAAACTGATCAAGAAATTTTGCTTCCTGTGGAGACAGGCACAAAGATGGCGCGCTAACGCACGTGCTGCCAGCCCTTGCTATGAGGTCAGCTTCAATGACCTCCCGCGTAAGTTGTGATCGGTGCTTTTTTACCACTTCACACCGACAGAAATTCGGTTTACATCCACAGTCGCGACAGTGAATTCCTAATTGTCCCTGTATAGCCCGGTGCACATTGTAATTATGTTCTTTTAGCCTTTCATTAAGGCAGCGACCCGTTTGACCTATATATCTCTTCCCGCATGATAGTGGAATTGAATAAACAACTCCAACAACGCATTACTGAAAACGCTTCTTGTGCATGGTCGAACAGATAGTAGTGAGCGGATGGAACGCATTTACGACAGCACAGAGACTGCGTAGCGTACCCGGCGCAGAAAACACTACTTCCACGTTACCCTTGCAGTCAATCCTTTTTTAATCTGTGTGAGACGTTATGCAAGTATGCTATAACCAGCGGCCTTTGTGATCACTATTTCTTTGTTGAGCTTCCATGTCACTATTCTTCTTTAGCTGCTTTAATAGCTTTTCAGCTATGGCCGACAGTAGTGTGGCCGGGTACCCGGCACACAAAAGTCGATCAACTTGACCTGCAAAGAGGCGCTGCATGGTATGATGACAGGATATTTTGAGGGCATTTGTGAAACAAAGATTAGTTATGCTTCGCATAACCAGCTTAGAATGGGCTGAGTTAAATGATAAATGAGGTTTCCCGTTTCTTGGTTCATACATTCAGCATACATGGTCATGTGAAAGAAGTAAATTGAGGTCTAAAAATCGTAAGCTGCTGTCAGTGGGCATCTCATGGGTGAACACAAGCGAATGAAAGCAACTGTTAAAAGTTTTCACAATTTCGTCTGATGCGGGCTGGAAAGCAGCGTTGTCGCAATCTACAAATGACAAAGAAATCGTCTACAAAACGGCATACTTTGATGACAATTTGTTTATCTAGCATGCTCAAAAGCAGCCCGTCATGATGAGCAAGGTAGATGTCACTTAAGACAGGGGCCAGGCATTAAAAGATACAAAAGTCGATTTTAGGTAAAACGATAAAAGTTCAGTGAGGCTGCTGTTATAAACACCGGTGCGATACTGGAAAGCTATGGCACCAAAGGAATCAATGGCGTCCTCAACACACTCCAACAACTTATCGTGCGGTAAAGAATATAAATATCTTATGTCTACTGAAAAAGCTTGTCAGCCCTTGTTATTCTCTTTGAGGAAGTTTGTCAAAGCGTCCGAGTTCCTTATTAAAATAGGATCGTCCATAGGAAGCAAGTTCAGTTTCTCTTGTAAAAACAGTGACACGGATTTCTACCACGTCCCTCTTTCTGTTACAATAACCCACAAGGGGCAGTCAATTTTATGTGTCTTGGCCGTGAAAAACATGTCAAGGCTCAATTTCTTGCACTTATCGACTGCTTTGGACAGTTTTTCAAAACCCAACGTGTTGAACAGCTTTTTCCCTTCGGATTTAACTTTGGGCAACGAAATGGCAACCACGGGTCGAAAGACAGAATCAACGGCAGTGGTAGCTTTCGTGAGGAACAAAGAATTAGGCAAAACCGCCAATCCACCTTCTTTGTCTGAAAGCAAAAGAGCAAGGGAATGCTCTTCAAAGTTTATTGATCAGTTTAACCTTGCGTGACGAAATTGCGCGTTCTGTGACTCATGATGGTGTAGCCTTCTATCGGTGTGACGTTTTGTGAAGTATTGTGATGACTTGTCCTGATGCTTTCTTGTAGGCATATATTTCGTGCAACTCGCTAATAAAACAGTTGGAAGTCAGCGCTGTTCCTTTATCTGGCCGGCTCGGCTTGTTTCTTCCTTTGAATGTTGCGCTGTACCAGTTCTAGAATGCAATACCAACTCGTCCAATCCTCAACCCTAGTGAATTGTATGGAACTCTATGGGCTCAAATTAAATTAAGTTATGGAGTCTTACGTGCCAAAACCACCTTAATTATGAGGCACGCCGTAGTGGGGGACTCCGGTAATTATTACCTCCTGGGGTTCTGTAACGTGCACCTAAAATCTAAGTACCACGAGTGTTTTCGCATTTCGCCCCCATCGAAATGTGGCCGCCGTGGTCGGGATTCGATCCCGGGACCTCGTGCTCAGCAGCCCATCACCATAGACACTGAGCAATAACAGCGGGTCTCTATGGGCCCAAATACGAAAATATTTATTGACATCCATGACGCCACACTAATGTATACCGGCACTGGGATTCCGACGCGAAATTCAGGAAATGGAACCTTTACCTTCATTTTCTCTTATAATCATCATATTACAGCGATAATAAAAATAGAGCTTTTAATGAATAGTTTGGCAGTCTAAACTGCTTTAGTGTTTATTCTCAGCGTCCCTTCAATTACAGGCACTTCACCATTTTAGCGCTCCTTCTTAAAGCACTGAAAGGAAGTTTAAAACAACTACATCCTTCCGGAATAGGCAAGGTGTTTCATTCGACGCTGTACTCGATACTTGGAATGTCTCCCATACCTTCAATAAATAGGAACGTCACTGACCAACCTGAAACGTTTTTATCCGCGCAAACAGGAAAACATATTCCTACTTGCGCAACAAAACCTCTAGCGATAGGTGAATTGCATCCAAGCACTAGGGATATTTTTTTCCCGCCCAGATTGGCTCCACTTATAATGTGGGACAACCCGCAGCGGATGCAACGAATATTCAACGGGGAAGTCGACGGCGTAAACAAATGGGACGCACAGTTTGTGAAAGTATGTTATTACACGGCCATTTACAGGTGTTAGCGTCTATCAGGGCAAAAACCATTATCCCCAAATCATTATGTCGCCACGCTTCAGTGTCCTGTTGGGATATTACAAACAGAACGCTAGCATTTCATAAATCCAAGAAGGAAACAAGAAGAAAGCAGCGTTTTGTGACAGCTTATATCGAAAGGTACAAGTGTTTCAATGCTGATGGCACAGTAGGTCTCCCGTAAGTATAGAGGAAATACTCGAGAGAAAAAGAAAAGCCCTACAAATGGACGCGAACGTAGTTTTGCGCGCAAAACAAGATGTATGTATTGCAATGTGTCCTCTACATGCAAGTGTGCACACAACTCATGGTACACATAACTGTGCGTCTATTGAGCGCTGTGATTGCGAGTGTGAGCCCAGTCGCACCTCACAGTCGCTGCGACGATGCGAAGTAGGGGTGAAAACTAGGAGCGTTGGAATAGTGCAACCTTATAATCGAATTAAATATGAATATTCCTTTATTAAAAATAATAATTAAAATGTCAAACGAAAGCTACAAGTCAAAAAAGGCTTATTTATTGAACGAGAAGAAAGGAAACAGCGGGGACCGATTTCTGTTAGTCATATCATAAGCCAGCAAAGACACCATGGACAGCACAGGGGAAGTTACTTCTACTTAATAATTGAATTTAAAAATGATAAATAATGGAAATGAATGGGGATGAAAAAACAACTGGCCGCAGGTAGGATACAAACCCACGTCTTCGCATTACGCGTGCGATGCTCTTACCATTGAGCTACCGTGGCGTCGTCTTCCCACCCACTTTTAGGGGTATTTATATCTACTAGAATTAACCCTGCGTGTGTTAGCCAGCGCCACCACTCACAAGACTTGGCGGCAGATGTGGCACATACTTTCTGCCGCAGGCGTCATGTGTACGAGAACTTTTTGGCTGCAGGCAACCGGTCAATAAACCGACACACGCAACCTGAAGGCATCAATGCTGCCGGATTCGAGACCCTCGCTATGTAATGGAAGAGAAGAAAGGAAACAGAGGGGCCCGATTTTTATTAGTCATATCACAAGAAGCCAACAATGTCCGCTAACAGTGTCCGCGACCTTTTCACCTAAGGAATGGCCACAACACGGGTAAGCAACGTAAATTAGCAACTACGGTACCGAAGAGGCGAAAACTGCCAGCACCGCGGTGCTTTTGTGCTCCCACACACACGGCTTGGGTGAAGGCCACGGGTCCGCCAAATAAACAACACTCGCTCTCGCCTACTCATAAAATAACTTTTTAGCTAAGAAAGCACTAAAATATGATCCAGGGTCACGGACTTATGAGTCAGACTCATGGACTCCCGACTTAACGCGACTCGCCGAATAAAGGGCTTAGATTCACTCAGACTTATAGGATCACGGATTCAACAGGGATCGCAGACTCATTTGGCTCGGATTCCCCAGATCACATTGTGTACGTAACGGTGTCAAATTGCTGATTGCGTTGACCTCTTGCAGGTGCGACATACCGAAGTGTGTACGCTGTTTAAAGGGACCTTAAAGCGAAACCATAAATAAATTTAGACTAATAAAGCATGGTTTGAGAACCCCGCAAGCAGTAATTTCAAAATAATAGTTTGGTTATTAGATGTGAAAATGAAGGTCGAAGTATCAGTATTTTAATTTCGCGCCGAAACCCCGACGCCGGCACGTCAAAGTAACGTCAGATATTCCAAAGTATGTATTCGCATTTGGGCTGCGTTGGCAGAGTAAAGGTTCCCGAAACTTGGCATGTGTAATAGTTGGTTCCTTTAGAACACAATATAGTCAGTCTGCACCGCTATATAATTAAGTTGGCCCAAGAAGATGCCATCAAAATCCATGACGTCACAGCGACCATGTGATTCATGGAGGCGTCGCCACCCGTCTTTTTTTGTTGCACTTTCTGGCTTACCAAGAGTCTTATCGTGGTAAGAGTGGTGTTGTAGAAAGGTAATTTACTGATGCTGAAGAAATCGTTTTTCTCTTTAGTGTCCCTCTAAAAAATGACACCTAACATCTCAACAATTCAATTTAGTGCACACAAATAATTTATTCGCATGTCATCAGGCATATTGAATCCTACGGGTGTGAATACACAAGCGTAGTCAGATTCATTCGGGGTTATGTGAACTCAGCATCGCACGCAGTCTCGTCACTTAACAATCGATATCTCGTTCAGACTTACTGCATGTTTAGTACTGGAACTCGCTCAGGATCACACACGCTCCGAATCTCTGGAACTCACACTCAGACTCAATCCTACTGGCTTACTTCCACTCGGTCAGACTCGCACCTCCTAGGACTCACCCAGACTCACAGGCCGCTACGACTCTGAGTCGACTCATAAGTGAGTACGCCGACCTGTTTGGGGAAACGCTTCCCAAAATTGTGCCCGCCACGTAGGAAGCGGCCTACACATCAGTAACACTGTCCACCCAAAGAGGAAATTCTGCGCTATCTTCTAAGCGAGTGTTCTACCTCAATGTGCGGTGCCTGACACTCGGATGATACGAAACCCAATGTCTTTATACAGCAGCCGGCGCCATGTCCCCGAACACAACTGGTGGGGCCTGGCGAGAGACGCTAAGTGCAGCTGTGCGAACACAAGCTGGGACTTCAAGCAGCCCGGAATGCACTGTCCATGACCCAAGTGGTGCCAATGAACCTCTCCGTTCAAACAGAGCAGCCAGGATTGGTCACAGCGAAGTCAGCGTCCCGCCGACGGCTTCGAAGTAGGTCGTCGAGGTGCAACGACCGGCGCCCGCCAGCTTGGCGGCCGCGCTCTGACCAGCGGCGAGGCCCGTTCACCTGTGCCCCCCTTTCTCTGCTTTCTTCTTCGCGGCCAACAGACTGCGGCAGTAGCCGTATTCGGCAACGTCAATCACGCGCTCTTCTGCCTGGAAAAGAAGGGCGCGCGCCCGAAGCCGGCATTGGGCCGATCGCGGGGAGCCTCCTTGAGTGACGGCTAAAAAAAGAAAAAAAAAAGGCCGCAATGACGAAAAGCACACACCGGGCATCGACCTCACGTACAAGGAGACGTAGACATACCCCATCCCCTCCGCCCCTCCGTCAGTGACGGTCGTGCACTGCAGTCGCGGCGGCTCACTGGTCGACAAACCCGCGTCACTTCTTACTCGTGGCGGTTACACAACGGCGTCTCACCTTGTCGGCCGCGAAGTAGGCCACAAAGAATGCCTGCGCTGACGACAGACAACGCCTTGGCGGGCGCAACGGAAAGTTCTGTGCCACGCGCGCGCCTTCGCGCGGAAAGGGAAAACAAATAAGGCGCCGTGCCCGCGCCCCGTGAAAGTAAGGCCAGCAGTATGTAGGCCAACGGAGCTCATCCATACAATACCGACCACCAACGGTAAGAAGGAACAGACGACAGAGAGAAAGCTGCCGCTCGAGCTCCCTGCCGTCTCTCTGCACAGTCCACTTACGTGCACCACCTGAACCACCCACGAAACCGTGAGAGAGAACGAATATATATATATATCGCAAACAGTGCTTCGGGCCGCTAAGGATTCTCTTGAAACGATGCGAGGTCAGTGGACTCAGTCCGGGAGGGCCGAGTCCAGTGACTTTTTTGAACCTGCATACAGTACCAAAATTAGTCGAGCTCACTAGCATTTGTAGGCACATACAACACAACCTTCAGCAATAACAAATTACCAACAAGAAGGGAAAGAGTGAGACAAAGTTTTGGATAAAAAACAATTCTGCCACATATATTAACAAAAAAAACAAGAATGTTGCTTTTGATATTTACAACGCATCAGACATTACTTATTAGCCTTAAAAAACAAATTAGTCAATTTATCATTTTTGTATTGATTTACAAGTATAACACCTGGAAAAACGACAAACTTGCTTATTTAGTACTAGCCAGCTATTATTACTGCCAGGTCATAGACATCTGATGCTTACAGAATGACTACCTTTTGTCTGTCCTTGCTGACTTTTTCCATTACACTTTCCCAATGTACTGCCTGTGAATTAGAATAACTGCAACTTGTATACTGTGTTGGAAGGCAAGTTAAAGGAACACAGAAAAGAGCCCCATAACGCTCCACACAACATATTCAGAAACTGGGTGTCTGCCACATGGCCTCCATCAATTAACAGGTTCACAAGATTATAGTCACAATTAAACCAGTGATTAATTAATTTTATGGTTAGTCGACCAATTGGACAGTTCTAGTTGACAAACCTCTAATTTATAAACTTGTAAGAGGCAAAGCCTAAGAAGGAAGACAGTTTAATTGCATTATATACGAGTAAGAAAGCTCTTGCTTCAAAGGAATATACTAACATCAAACTTGCGACTATTCATTCTTTTTATGCTTTAAATGAAGGTCCAGGAGCTTAACTTGACACAAAAATTTAGATATCAAAAATATCATGTGGGTACACATTCAACACTCAATGGGTCAGATGGAAAAGTAAATGCACTTGCTGCTCAGCTCCCATGCATATATTTGATTGGTTGATTTATATGGCACAAAACATTAAAAACCAATAAGAGACCATATTTTGTTTGCATCAGCCACAAATAAACCAGTATTAGAACAAATTATGTCTCTAACTAATGCAAGGTTTATCTGCAGAGTCACTGCAGAGAAAATGTCAGTACAGTACAGATTCATTAATTGGACTCCGGTTAATTCAATTTTTCGTTAAACTCAATCCCAAGTGAAGAAACCCGCCATGGTGGCATAGTGGCTTTGGTGTTGCCATGCTAAGCCCGAAGGCACTGAATCAAACCCCAGCAACAACGGCTGCATTTCGATGGGGGCAAAATGCAAAAACACCCGTGTGTTGTGCATTGGGTGCACATTAAAGAACCCCAGGTGGTCAAAATTAATCTGAAGTCCCCCACTACAGCATGCCTCATCAATCATATTGTTGTTTTTCATGTAAAACTCCAGAGTGTAATGTAAGCGAAGGTCCCAGGTGACGCTCATATATTTCCATGGGCCATAACTTTTGTTACTTCAGTAATGAAATAAGCCCTTGCCTAATAATTCGAACTTGACTGGTTAGCACACAAGCTCCTGCCACATTGGTGACCCCAATGGCTGTAGCGTTTATCTTGGCAGTACTAAGCGACAGTGAATGCGTCGAAGACATTATCTCTCATCAAAAACACCAATTGTTTATTAATGTACAAGCATTCTAAGTTGGTGCACAACAAAGAAAAAAAAGATCAAGAACCAAATAAACAAGCTTAGAGAAGTAATTCAATATTATATTTAAGAACAACCATTTATTATATGAGAAAATGTTCCAAAAGCCAGGGGAACTCATGCTTCAAAGTGTTGTTTTCACTGGCTTTACTTAACGAAAAATAACAAAAACAGACGTTTCACCACCTATGCGGGTGGCATCGTCAGTACACAATGGCAACGAATGAGAAATACATCCTATTTATCTGTGAAACTGCTGTAAACATCTGGCAGGGGGCCACGGTTAGAGTTACATGAAGATTGATTACGACGGATGAACCATGATTCTATGAACTTTCTTGGGCTCCATCGGTGTTCCCGTGCTAGTGTGGTTACATTGTTAAAATCAAACATGTGTCCCTTTGATAAACAATGATCAACCAATTCCGTCTTGGCACGTGTAGCATGGGTGGCTTTCGTAGCATCTCTTAAATGTTCCTTGATACGGGTGCGACGTCGCCGCCCCGTCTCGCCAATGTAGCTGGCACCACAGTCCGAGCAGTTGACCTTGTAGACGACACCACTTTGTTCGTCCGGAGGTGTGCGGTCCTTTGGCTTCGGGAACACGTTTCCCAACGTGTACGAGGGTTCGAACACAGTTCGAACACCTAAAGGCCGTAAAGCCCTGCGCACTGCTTCTGATACACCGCGGACATACGGAATGCACACAAAGGAAGCTGGCCTTTCGGCCTTGCTCTCGCGAGGTTTTTGCAAGCGGCGCTGCGTATCATTGACAAAGTGCTCAGGGTAACTCCATTTACGCAAAAGAGTGGCAACATTCGTTAATTCTTGCTCCCTCAAAGTTTGCGTTGACGAGAGCGCATCGCAACGAGACAGGAGCGTGCATACCACGGCATGTTTGTGTTCTATAGGGTGGTGAGAGTCAAAACTCAGCACACTCCCGCTATCGCAAGATTTGCGATATACGGCTGTCTCCACCGAACCTCCTTCGCTCCGTCGTACCAGCACGTCTAGAAAGGCTAGGCTGCCACTATTCTCCGTCTCACATGTAAATTGAATGGCATGATGGACGGCATTAAGCGCCTCATGCATGGCATGCAGGTTTTTCTTTTCGACAATCACAAAGGTGTCATCTACATAGCGACAGTACATTTTGACAGGTAAGGGCAAGGACATAATCACAGCCGTTTCCACGTGTTGCATTAACAGATCAGCCACGATTACAGAAACAGGACTACCCATCGGGACACCTTCTATCTGGTGATATATGGTACCGGCAAACGAGAAATATGTTTGCTTCAAGCAGAACCTAAGCAGAATCATGATGTCGTCAACAGTCAGGGAAGTATGGCTTTCTAACGTACAGTCCTCCTGCAGGCGTTTCTCAATAATATCCGTAGCCAATGCTATCGGCACATTCGTGAACAAGGACACGACATCGTAGGATACCATAACATCGTCGTCCCGAAGCTGCTGCTGGCATACCGCGGTAACAAACTCTTTAGAATTCTTGACCGTGAACGTGCTCCCTTCCGCAAGCGGCTTTAAAATCCGTCTATGTTTTTGTTATTTTTCGTTAAGTAAAGCAAGTGAAAACAACACTTTGAAGCATTTATTATATGAAAACGTCAGCATTGTCATCATCACTTCAAAGTGAAAATAGCAGCTCAAAATGAAAGATTACCATATTTAGCCGATTAACTGCATGCAGTTTTTACAAGAAAATTTGTCCAAAAGCCTTGCGTACTACAACTGGATATAAAACCGAAACTATGTTCACAGCATTGGCAAAAACAGCCTTCCTTCAGATCCAGCATCATCACTATTGTCATCATAATGTGGTGGCATAACAACGTAGCCCCACTTTCAGACTTCATTTACGGAAGCTCATTTTTAGGGATGTGAATATTCGAAATTTCGATTACGAATCGAATAGTCCCTACTATTCCCTTCATATATTCGAATTGAGAATTCACTATTCAAAGTTGTCGAATATCCGTTTCTTTCAGATATATAAGAGATGCAAACACTTAGTGGAGCCTTAAGGAAGGAGGACAGAACAATAGATGTGAGGACTGTCC
Organism: Dermacentor albipictus; assembly: GCF_038994185.2. Lineage (NCBI taxonomy): Eukaryota > Metazoa > Arthropoda > Arachnida > Ixodida > Ixodidae > Dermacentor > Dermacentor albipictus. The sequence goes on from NC_091821.1 coordinate 193,580,743, forward strand.
CAAATGACTCTGCTGCAGTATAGCTGTGGTTGTTGCACAGGGATACCAATTTGTGGATGAACGCAAGGGGCGCATAGCTTGTACTTAATAATGTACAGTCATTCAATCATAATGACAAACTTTTAGGCGGGCTATATATGAATTTGCTCAGATTTATTACTTGGCCAGTTTCACTATGTTTGTATCAGTTGAAAACAATGTACAGTGCTGCTAATTAAAAATTAACTAAATTCCGGGGTCTTACGTGCTAAAGCAGTTTATGAGGCACACCGTAGTGAGAGGCTCTGGATTAATTTCAATCGCCTGAGGTTCTTTAACATGCACCTAAATTTAAGTACATGAGTGCATTTGCATTCCATGCCCATCGGAATGTGGCCGTCAAGGCAGGCAGTGGCTGTGGCATTGTGCTGCTCAGCAGTGCCACGCCGTATCCACTGAACTATTGTGGTAGGTCATGCGGTGCTGTAGTGCGTACCACACTTCTCTCCTTCAGCCAACACACCAAGGTATGCGCATCTGCTAACATGCTGTGGCCTTGTCTCATTACTGTCATTGCCAAGGTGCTCGAGATAATTGAGAGCAGTTCATTTACAAGCTCCTTAGTTGCCTAGATGTATGCTTGTGAACAGTATTACAGGCATGTGTTGATATATGTGAGCCTCATATCCTCTTTTACACAATGAACTCCCTGCAAACTTGATATATTATGTTGCTCTAGAAATGGTGCATCGTAGGATGAACTGGCATAGTCTAAGCACGGGTCACCCAGGGGCAATACCAGAATTTTTCGGTTGAGGCAGATCATGCTTCTCTAGTTTTGTTGAGGGTGCAGGAATCTAGTACTTCCTCACTGCTCCCTTCATGGTGGTAGGACGGGGGAGATGGAGGCCAGAAAGAAATTAGGGGGGGGGGGGGGGGGCAGGCTGTCCAAGCTCACCCTCCTGTAGAGCCACCCCTGAGGCCACCATCCCACATTTGATTATAACAGAGTAATTTCAGAAATGCAGAATATCAAACGTAGTGGAATGCAAGGAGGGTGACATGTTGCTCATAGATAGCGATAAGAAGCTGTCTTGACATTGATGATGATGGATATTATTCTGTAAAAATAAACTCTCAAGGATTCAACTTATTTATGATTGCCAAGATTGAGGGGATTGTCCTTTTTTCCCCTTTTCAGTTGTACTATCAGGTGCACATTAGATTTGGAGGTGTGTCAGAATTAAATAAATACTGCCAAATTAAACAGCGTTGTGTTTGGACGTTTTTTTCTGCCTCTTCTTTAATACTGCTAGCCGGATAATTTCATCAATCCCATCAGTCTCATTATGATCGAATTAACTAAAATCGACTATACTATATGGCCAGCCCCTCACAAGGCGTGGGCATTGCAAAAAGACGTACAGTGAGTAGATCACACAATGAAGGTCATGTTTGCGAAGTATAACACCGATGTATGCTGCAAAAATGGATGAAAATTCAAATGAAAGTTTGCACACCCTCCACCTCAGGAGAGCCTGACTCCCTGCTAGCAGAGACATCATAGCTTGTGCTTCCATGTCAGACATGGTGCTTACAGTGGACAAATAGCACCAGTAACATGAACAACTTGGGGATTTCAAAAAAAAAGCAAAGTGCACTAAACAGTCACTGGAAAATTAATTGCGCGCCAAGAAAAAGAAAAAAGATCAGCAGCCCTTCTACTTTGAAGAAAAATGAGCAGCGAAGCCATGGTGAGTTTTAACCCAACCGACGCATCTATGTATATATAGGTATTGTTATTATTATTATTATTACTATTGGACACGGACAACGAATACATCTTTTGACTGTGGAGTGAGTTATTCTTATTCTTTTATGAAGTAGTGATGTGTACAAGTACCGCCGCATGGCAGACAGGAATCCCACAATATTTACAACTTCACTGTGAACTATGTCATTATGAAAAGTAGATGAAACTCGGCGTAATGATAGCGTTGTCATAGCAATCAATTTCAGTATGGTTTGTTTCAGGATAGTCTCGATAAAACAAGAGTTACAACCGTTTTCTGTAACCATACTCCCTCCATAGACGGCCATGTATTGACAGCAGACTGGAATTCTGTAACATTTATGACTTCACTGTGAACTAACTAATTATGACAAATAAATGAAACTCGGCGTAATGACAGAGTCGTCTTAGTGGACAATTTCAGTATGATTTTTGCCAAGATACCTACATTAGATTGAGAGCTACAGAACATTTGCAAGAAGCTAGAGACAAAAAATTTTTCATGTCGATGCGACATATAGATGGACAGACATTGACTACCGCTGGAGGGCAGCTATATACAGGTACGCTGTAAAAAAGGGGGGGGGGAGGGGGGTCGTGATGCCGATGTCATGTGGGCCAGGGAGAAGGCAGGAAGGAATGTAGCTTGTAGATGCTGGTCAAAGCAATGGGAGAGAGCTTCTGTTGTGGGGAATGCAGCTTGCCCCCTCACACATTTCATTTGTTTCTATCAAAGCTACCTCTGTACCTTTCAAAATTTCTTGTGCTAGAATGTTCTCTGGACAGAGCTTTATAACTTATATACTCCATCTCATTGATTCCATGCAGCCAAAGCTAAGAGCATTGTCAGCAAATCAGGGAAGTGAACACACGTCCACATAGCGGCCTTCGACGCTATGTTGACTTGCTGCCATGCCGTCTCGTGGTGAGAGCAGACGACATGCACACATAGTTTCGAAGTCAGCTGGAAGCATTTCTATGATAAGAGGCAATCATGAGTGCTTCATTTACTTATCTCAGGAAAGATGCTAGCAGCACACTTCGAAGTTTTGGGGACTGGTAAAATGCACTGTCGATGACAAGGGAAGTCTTCAGATGCAAACGCGGCAGCAGTTCTTTCCCAAACAACTTTTTGCAGCATTGCTTGCTCATTTCCTCATGATAGGCTGCGCTTCAGTTGCGTGGAACGCACTTTCAACATTATCGAGCACAATACGCACTTAACGGTTAGGTGGCTGCTTTTGCTGGTAGTTATATTGAGGTGTGCATTCTGACAGTGTCAAGTGAACTTGAACCAATTCCTTTCATTGTTTGGTGCAACGTTGCCAGTTAAAAAGTAATGTGCAACTGTCCAAAAACCATCCAATTCAAATTCATCCCACTTTGTGCTGGTCAGATGGTTGCTGCCTTTTCTGCGCTGGCATTTAGGGGACTGCACCTTGCCTGAGGAATCGACCTCCTCCACTCAGTTGTAGATTTTTCACTTCCTGATGCATGTGAGCGCAGAAGTTTTGTTTTAGGTAAAACTGGTGCTGAGGGTATCTCCAAGATCATTCTTCACACTACGGACCATTTCATTGCTGTGTGCATGGCTGGACAGAGTTAGGAAACAAGAGAACCTGCTGAATGCCATGAGGTGGAATGAATGTATAAGAACTGAAGAGCTACTTGCAAGTGGAGGTGCTAAATGAAGTCCATCTAAGTTATATGTACTCTGTGCACGTTACATGTATCTTGTTTACATCTCTTTTTGTCCTTTTCTTTATTATGCACCAAATTAGAAGGCTTTTGTATGCTGTTCTTGGTTACCTAAACAAACAAACTGAATTCAATTCAATGACCTTTTCCTATTTCTAGGTGATTTGTGTGATGCGAATTATCAGCTTTATGTTTCACGAAGACTACGATTTATAAGTTTGATGTTTTGTGGCGACTTTGATAGCTTTCTTACAAAAAATTTAACCCCAATCTCAAATTCAATGAACAATGAGCCCCTTTCATGAGGTGCTGTATGAACATGAGGTGCTATATTCTCATCCTGAATGAGACAAATTATCATTTAGATTCGTGTAGCATGCCTTCAAAGCCATTATTTAGGATCTAACAAAGCATCGGTAAATCTTTGCACAGTTTAGTTAGGCCAAAATAGAATGTGTGTGCCATAAGTACAATGATAGAGCTACATATTCTTGTAGACCTCTGGCTGCCATGGCACATCCTGTAGCTCCCATTCCACTGCATGAAGCTTGTGACAGTGAGTATAACCAAAATTTCAAATGGTAATGGGTGAGGGGCCCTCCTTCAAGCTGAATCACATGGTTCTTGTTGTGCATTCAAAATCACTACGTACAAGCATTTCTGCACTTCAATTTGTTAAATAAAACTGCTACAGATACTAACGCAATGACCTGCCATAATGGCATAGTGGCTTTGGCATTGCGCTGCTAAGCCCAAGGGCACGGGATCAACTCTCTGCCCCTGTGGCCACATTTAGATAGGGGCGAAATGCAAAAACACCTGTGGGTACCATGCATTGGGTACACTTTGAAGAACCTGGGGTAGTAAAATTAATCTGGAGATCCCCACTACCATGTACGTCATAATCATATTGTGGTTTTGACACACAAAGCCTCTGAATTTAATTTCAAGTAATTTAAGCTTCAACTCTATAGCACCCCCCCCCCCCCAAAAAAAAAAAATTAAGCACAAATTGAATCATACTAGCAATACAATAAACTTCGCCTCACGGACTTGCTTGATAGAATTTCAAAAGTTGTGACTTCTCCTGAAGCAGTTTAGCAATGAACAGAGCAATACACGCATAAAAACAATGCATAATGCCCTTATGTCATGCGCTACCATGCCATCACAAAAACTGTGCCTGTTGCAACCACAATGAAATTCATCCTAGTATACAAGATGGTGTATACTTTACTTTGGCATGTTATAACCCTCGAAGTGATGTAAATTTATGCAGTTATTGGGACTATATGTGATAAATATGACTGCTACAAGTAGGTGTACCCTTTTTAATTTCTAACTTGCTTCTTAGGGAGTTGAATGATTTTTCTTGCCTGGAAAACATATTAACAGAAATTCACAAAAGATTCTCAAATATGTTCCAAAAAGGTTTAGTTTACAAGACTGACCATAAAAGCTACTTAATATGCAAAAGGCAACTATTGCCAGTTACAACTTTAAAGTCAGTACAATAAAACAATAAAGGCCATAAATTGCTGGCCTTCCATTGGTAGTATACTATCATGGACAACTCAAACCAAGACGACATAGTTAAAATGTAATCAGGAAGATGAAGTTTTCCATGAGCTAGTGTACACACTATTGCAGCTGATTTTAACTGACGACATGGAACATCTGGCCTTCAGAAGTAGAAATTTAATGCAATTTATGGTGATTTTATGTTCGCAATATACACATGGCTTATGAGGGATACTGTAATGGAGGCCTATGGATCAATGTTAACTTCATGGTGGTCTTGAACATGCATGGAAGTCTCAGTAGATAATTTTTATGTTACACCTGCATTGAAATTCGGTTGCTATGGCTCAGAATTTAAGCTGTGACAGTGTGCTTAGCAGCAGAATGCCATAGTCACTATTAGTAGTACAAATAAATCATGCACTAGTTAACCTACTTCAAACTAAATCTTATTCTGCTGTAAATATTCCAACTGTGTTGTTTGTACTTCATTTGTCAACAATAGTTGAGAGGCCCAGAGGCAGAGGTTTCTAGGTTAAGTATGTGGCTCCTTCAGACACTTTACTATGCCAATGTTTTGTTGATTGTTGCAGCCTGAATGTTCAACACATATGCAACATGAAAGCCAAAATCATTTACCTCAATAAGGCTGTTGTTCACATATTCCACATCAGACAGATGAAGCCTTTGAATAAGCAGCCCAAATTTGTAGTACTGTGGTTGAAGTCTGTAAAGATCCACAGCAATGGCATCAGCACTCAGGATCTCTCTGTATGTCTCCCGGTACACTTTTGGTACTTCAGCAGAAACAATGCGACGACTAAGTAGGGGTGCAGCCAGCCAGTATGGTAGATCAAGTTTTGTCCCCGGCTTCAGGTCTTCTTCTTTCGATGAGGAGTCTAGTGATCCTAATTAAAAAGAGAGAAGATTGTATTATCCATTTTACAGTATTAGTATTAACTACAATGACTAATTGTACAGTCAACAGTAAAAGTTTGCAAACTACGCAAGCCCACCCAAAGCTGCTGTGCCCTGCCACCCAGTGGTGCAAAACCTGCCGTCAAAAACACCTGCAATTGTCCTCGTGTTGTTTGCTGGTGTGTCAATTTCCTTGCGCTGTGGGCAGCTTTTCTACTTCCTCATTTTCACACAAAGCACCTGGCCCAGCCGCATGCACTGATATCAGCCCAGCGGCATGTGGCACACCAACACAGCTGCTGAGGAGCACGTTAATAAGAAAAAAGAAAAAAAGAAGAGAAAGTAAGGCCTCGTGGCGAGCAAAAAAAATTTACATGCCGGCAAACGACAAGAGCATATCTCTGGCCCAGGACTGCTCTTGATGCCAGCTGACGCATTGAAAGTGTTATGGAGAGACCATTTGGGAAACTCGCATGATCTGTAAGCTTTCGCTATCGATAGTATGTTCAAGCAGTGCTGCTTGTATTCAAGAAGAGCAAGAGAAAAAAATAAGGAACTGGGAATTTTGCTATGTTATACCTGAAGTTGCAAATGCAGTAGTAGCTCAGTCTTCATTTGAAACTCTAATACTGCATAAAGCAACTTTTTACAAAAGTACCCAGGTAAATTGCTATAATCATTGACCACAATTGCCTTAGGACTTATCAAGCATCTTATCAAATGTCAGTCCTTATATAGTGCCCATGGAATGTAATGAAACAGGTGGTGAGGCAACTATCTCATGCTATATCACAGTACCAGATACTGATCAATAACTATGGAGCTTGACATTTTTTAAGAAAGGAGGGTTCAGTGACCACTGAAAATGCAATAAAAACAAGGGCGCAAATGCCACACCCCTAGATTCCAGGAGCAGCTGATGTGGCAAATATCTTGACCAGCCAGCACAAACAGACACGTCACCTAAGTGGTACCTGTGTGATCACTTGAGAGAACTCGCAGACGTTGCAAAAGTGTTTTGCTGTTTCAAGCCTGTTCACAAAGCAAGCAAAGAAGGCAGTGGCTTGACTGCTGAGGGAACAATGAGCATGGCTTAAAGAGAGAGACAGAAGAAAGGCAGGGAGGTTAACCAGATTGGAATATCTGGTTTGCTACTCTATGCTGGGGAGAGAGGAGAGGGGGAGGTAAAGTGATAGCAAAGTAAAGATAAAGAAAGAAAGGAGCATAGACATACAATCACAGTCGGTCATTGTCACCGCATACTGTCACTGCACAGCACTGTAGCACTTACAGCACTAAAAGCATCTGTTCAAGCTACAGCCACTTGTCCAATTCTGTTGCCCTTAAAAACTGCAACAGTGCCCTCGTCGCCCTCTGCGGCGATGGCTTGTGATGTCGGCATTCTAGAATAATTTCCTCTGTTAGAGGTCTTTGGTCAAAGTGCACTATCGCGATTGCGAGAGATCGCCTCTGTAAATTGTAGCGAGGACAGTCACAGAGAAGGTGCTCAAGAGTCTCCTCACTACCACAATTATCACACGAGGTGTCGTTGGCCAATCCGATTCAGAATGCAAAACAAAAGACTTAGTGAAGGCCACCCCTAGCCATATTCGACAAAGCACGGTAGCTTTGCGACGGCAGAGTCCAGCTAGAATGCAAAGGCGTAGAGAGGAGCCAAAGTTGTGCAGCCGGTTGTTTTGAAAAAGCATAGCTTAAGATACTCAACATAGCACCCACAAATGCTAGCGCTGACACAAGCTTTGTCAGTTCATGCACTAAAATTTCACTGGCATTGTTAAATTACTAGAAATGCCTGAAGTGCCAAGAATAATCAATAGCAGGGCTAGCTAGCCAGCATATATTCATTTTACATGTGCACACAAACAACACACAGTTCAGGGTCCTTCTTGGCTCTGTATTTTGAGATGTCGATGTCAAACTGGCTCCACTGCTGCTAAGAAAGTGAAAAAGTGTGTTGCTGTGATGCATGGAATTGTGCAGTAGGGATGATCAGAAGTCTGCATCTGGCATTGAGGTGACAGGTACAGACTTTCCATAGAGAGGCTTAAAAAAAAAAGAAAGCTTTAAAAAGTGCACCAACCATTTTATGTGCTTTTTCACAGAAATACAGAGACTGAATGCTCCTATTACAAAGCATTAAAGGGCACCTCACAAGTTTTGGGCAGTGAGAGAGAGAGAAAGCTCATTATTGAAAAGCAGAGTGGTTAGCCAACATATATTCGCCTACATGCATAGAATAAACGATCATTTTTGCAACATATTACAGTAATGTATGCAAGTAAGGCAGCTTAAAATTGGGATAAAAGCCTGCGTGCCCTTTTCCTTAGCCTGTTGCCTTTTGCATCATCTCTGCAGACAAGCCTGTCTGCAGAGATGATGACAAAGCTCTCACTTGCAAATCATGCATTGTACCTGCAGGGCACAAACAACCAAAAGCAGCACTAATGACAAGTGGATTACCGTGAAATTCAGAGCACAGAAATCTGCAATGAGAAATGTGCGACGCAGAAAAAAAGGAATTAAGAGAGGAAAAAAAGGAAATTGGGCCTTGACATAAATATTCTTTTGTGCGCTCTTGGTTCTGGTTATGGGCAGGGGAGGAATGTCGGTTGCAAATGCTGGTTAAGGCAGTTGGAGGGAGAGAGAGAACCTCTGCGGCATGAATGGTCACTTGCCTCCTCACACCATTGCCTTGCAACATTTAATTTGCTTGAATCCATGCGATTACTAAACCCTTCTAAAAAATTCTTGCAGTAGAATGCTCCTGGGGTTCTTTAATGTGCATTCAATGCACGGTAGATTAGGGTTTTTGCATTCTGTCCCCATTGGAATATAGACACTGTGGCTAAGATCAAACCCATGACCTCAAGCTCACAGAGGCTATGAGAGATGCTTTAGTTTATGGCTACCGATTAATTTTGACCACCTGTGGTTCTTTAACATGAACACAAAGCACGGCACACGAGTGCTTTTGTATTCTGTCTTATCTAAATGTGGCCGCCTAACTTTTTCGTTACCGCACCTATAGAGATTGATCAATTTGATAGACAGTTATTTTTTTATTATTATTAAGATACCCTAAAGGCCTGGCAGGCATTACATAGGGGGGGAACAACAGTAAGTACAAAGCAACGCGGTACTACGATGCATACAGAAGTCTCTGACCATTAACAGTATGTTGAAAAGAACAACTTAAAATATAAAGAGACATAGCAACAATAATCAACAAATATTCAATTGTTACATAAAGTAGCGTTATATATACACACATATATAAAATATGGAGAGGGGAAGGATGAAGGTTAGAGCTCAAGGTGACAGTTCAGGCTGGTTACAAATGCTTCGTAATCAACGACAGATGCAATGGTGCCAGGCAGAAGATTCCATTGACGGATGGCTAGGACGAGCGGCGAATGAAAGAAGAGGTTAGTGCGAGCAAAGACGGGTTCGACTTTGAGTTGGTGGTCACTGCGTGGGAATATGTGATGCGCTGGCGTGAGACGGGACATAGCAAAGGATGAGTGGCTGCGATATAATTTGTGGAAAAAGGACAGTATGGAAAGCGTTCTACGTTTTTCAAGCAGAGGTAAGTTGAGAGCTTTCTTTATTTCAGTCACACTTGCCGCACGCAAGTAGTTCTTCGATATGTAACGAGCAGCTTTATTTTGAAGAGACTACAATTTTGTTATGTATGCTTGGTACGGGTTCCAAATCAAAGAGGCGCAGTCCAACTGTGAGCGCACTAATGTGGTGTATGCTAAAGACTTAGTGTCTGCATTACCTAAATGCAGATTGCGTCTGAGAAATCCGAGCGTTTTAGAAGCCTTGTTAATGACCGTATCTATGTGAATGTTCCATGAAAGGTCGGATGCTAAATGGATCCCTAAATATTTTATGACAAGTACCGATTCTACAGTCATGCTGTTTAGAGTGTAATGCCAAGGTTCGGAGTCAGTTATTGTGGTAAATGTCATGACTTTTGTTTTCGTGCTATTAATTTTCATTTGCCTTTCGCGCACCAATTGTTAATCTTGTCTAAGTCCGATTGTAACTGAAGTGAATCAGAAGGCTCAATTATTTGTCAGTATATCACGCAATCATCTGCAAACAATCTGACCGTAGAACTCAGGTTATTGCTTATGTCATTAATATAAACTAAGAATAAGATAGGTCCGAGTACAGACCCTTGTGGTACTCCAGATTTAACGTGGGAGAAGGTTGATGAATGACCTTAACAAAGACTGATTGGTAGTGATTGGCCAAAAAATTTTTAATCCAAAAAATAACCTTCGAATTAATGTTCAGATTGTCAAGTTTCTTTATTAGACGTTTGTGGGGAACTTTATCGAACGCTTTGGCGAAACAAATACGGCGTCTATTTTAGAGTGAGCATGAAGCCATGTTTACATGTTGTTATACATTTCTGTTGGAATTATTCTACTAGCAGCACCATGCACCCTCTCAAAGGACAACTGAGCTTTAGCTATTTGTCAGATTTGACCATTTTTGGGAGATTGGAGATCCTGGAAAAAAATAACTTTGACTGGAGGTATCACTGAGATTAGCCTCCAGTGCTCTTAGCACTTGTTCAATAAAAATACTCAAAATTTGCACTTTGGTCGGCTCAGCATGATAATGTTTAAATGACAGCTGCAGCAATGACACAGAAGCTTCTCTCAGGCTGTCATTTTTCTGATCAGACAAATAGGCTGTTTTAACGATGTCTCATAGAACAGTACAAGCTTATCAGCACGTGCTATTTTGACAGTGCTCGAATTATATCTAGTGCCACATTATTTTCCCCACTGTGGGTTACTTTTATCCATCAGTGTTTAGATAGCATATGCACAAATTATTATGACAATCTTTCCCGTTGTGTGTGGTTATCATGCACTCAAAAGCATGTGGTCGATTACAGACCGACCTTTGATTAAAGCTTGACTATGGCTTTATTGATTACTGTACAATATTGTGCAACCCTTCACATTACCATACAACACTGCACAGGAACTGAACAAAGCATGTGGAGGCTCCAGCGCCAGTTGAATGCGTACTAGTCCACCTAGCTTTCACTGAAACGCTTATCGATCACAATAATCAAGCATGAGGAGGCTTCTGCGTGCTCTCTGAATGGACAACCATTGCCTGGTGAGCCCAAAGAATGCAGTAAAAAACAAACCAGGTGCCTGCTGCAGTGAGCAAAAACAAATGCTCACTGTACAATAGGAACACACCCATTTTCACATTTGTGAAGCTACTGCTTTCCCACATGGCACAGAAATCACTGTGGCTAGTACTGAATGAAGCCAACAAATATGCAAAATAATCTTTTTTTGCAGTCTGACTTACGGAGATTGGGATTTAGGAACCAGGTGCATAGTTTGTATATTTCAGATCTTTTTTACTCTGAGTACTTAAACTCACCTACAATGTATTTGGCTATAACGTAGTGTATTGTATATATATTGGCTATAATGTAAGGTTATAGTGTATTTGAAGTTGATGGTGTTTATTTGCATGATGAAGAGAAAATTGCTACCGCATTTAATGAACACTTCTACTCTGTCTTTACTTGTGAAGATGGTGTGTTACCTTTTTTAGACAATTCCTTGCCCCATATTCCTGGTCTGTTAATAAGTGAACATGGTATATTCCACATGCTCCTAAAGCTTTACAAAAAGAAAAGTTGTGGTCCAGATGGCATACCCATCACTTTTCTGAAATAGTATGCCAAATGGTTATCTAAATACTTGCACATTCTGCTTTAACTTTTGTTAGAGGAAGGACAACTTCCGAATGACTGGAAGATGGCCTGAGTGGTACCAGTTCATAAAAGTGGTGCCAAACAGTGCCTAAAGAATTCCCATCCAATGTCTTTAACCTCCAACACTTGCAAGCTGTTAGAGCACATAACACAAAGAAATTTTAGATGTATTAAATAAACATAACATCTTGACCGAATTTCAACATGGTTTCAGGAAAGGGCATTCAATTTGTACACAACTAGTTGTCACTGTCTATGATTTTGCCAAGTCTACAACTAATGTAAAGCAAATTGATGCAAGTATTATGGATTTTTCAAAAGCTTTCGACAAAGTATCGAATAGAAAACTAATACTTAAACTACATACTTTGCTTAAACATACACAACCTGTTAACTGGATCTCAGTGTACTTAAGTACCACCAGTTTGTTCAATTCAAAAGCCATCGCTAGATCAATTGCTAGTGAAATCACGTGTCCTGCAGGGCTGGTTTCTCGGACCATTTCTTTTTCTTGTATACATAAACGACATTGCAAAACACATCTCTGTTAAAATAACACTGTATAAAGACAACTGTGTTCTGTACACAGAGGTAAACAGTCAATCGGACCAGGTATTGTTAAACAGAATTTTTGGCGTGTTGTTTCATGCTGCAGGTGTTGGCAAATGTGTATAAACTTTGGCAAAACTGTTTTTACGCGGATCACTCGCAAAAAGCGGCCCTTGGAGCTTCAATACCAATTTCATAATTTGTTTCTATCTGAGGTGTCCTATTACAAATACCTTGGGTTATGGATTTCTAATTATCTTAGAATAAACATGTTGAATATGTTACAGCTAACGCATACTGTAAGTTACAATTTTTGAGAAGTGCTCTAACCCTAGCTACCCCCGCTGTTCGTAGATTAGCGTATAAATCTATTGTATAAGAAAAATTTCGAATAGGGTCAGGTCAGGAGTCCTTGATGAAGCCTGGCTGCAAACATGGACAGTGTGTATGATACATTAGTACAATCAGGGGTAGGGCCCAGAAGCATAATTGCCTCTGTAACAATCCAGCTGGGCCATGCAGTAGCAGGGCTGTCTCCACCTACTCCATAGTTAAAGTCACTGACTTGTCTCGCCTTAACCAATGCCATTTATTTTGAACAAAGAACTATTATCAATAATCCAAAGAAGACAAAAGGGTCATTGATGATGGAGACAAATTTATGAGCAGTGGGTGAATAAGGGAATCTTCAAACCCCTTTATCAAAATGCGGGCTCAAGGCTCCCTTGTTCACCCACTGCAATCAATGATGCTGCAATACTGTGCAAAGAGCACTTCTCTGTAGACAGCATGGCAGCCAGGTATTGCTGCGTTATTATATGGTGACAATAAGAGGTTGTACATACATTTGCACTTCATTAACTTTTTAAAACAAGAATATCTAGTATAACCACCACAATAAAATGGTAAAGAACTTAGGTAACACATTTTTACCCTAAGGAAGCACAATGAACATATATTGATAGAAAGGCAAGATATATTGCACAAAGTCAAGTAACAACAATTATTTGTGCTAATAAACAAAAGCAAAAGAATGCAATTTTGCTCATTGCAGGGCATTTACATGGTTTACACCAGAAGTGAGGGGGAAAAATCACCAAGCTCCGGCTTCTGACATAAAACTGTTTACTTTCGAGAAAAATATCAAGTTTCTTCACGAATATGGCACCATAATGCAAGTGATAACATATGCAGGTATTTCAATTAAGGTGGGTTCTTAAGACTGTTACAGTGTACAGTCCAGGCTATATTTTGGTGTGTACACTACAGCAGCTTGGTAAAAATTGAGGATAAAGCAAATTTATGTGGGATATGTGCACTTTTAGCACAAAGCAGCTATCCAACAAAGGACATCCTAGAGTGTCAGGCAGGTTCTTAGCTTGCCATGAAACAAGCCCAGCTTTGTTAAATGTTGGTGCACAAGCAAGAACAATGCATAGAAAATGTGAGATGTGATCCCAGAACAAATTGCACAGCAGATCTGAATGTTGCATTCTTGTCTGGCCAAAACTTCCAGCGCTAATATTGCAAAAATGCACAAATTACTCAAGAAAGTGGACATAAGCTGGCCACCATGGTAGCTTTCTTTCTTTCTTTCTTTATTAATTTATTCAAGACATTCCTTACAAAAATGCCTTAGGGGACGCGACAAAAGGCACTGAACATGCCTGACTGGGCCTCGCCACCCTTGGCAGCTGCGCTCACACAAGCACATTAAAAATTAATAACAAAAAGTATAGAATACAACAGCCGCAATTTGTAACACGGTAAAACTTAAACATCAATAAGTGTTCTTTCTTTTTTTTACATCAATAACATAAATACATATGCAATAAGATACATTGTACAGGTATGTCGAAACAACCGTCGTCCGGTTACAGAAAATATATCGGACTTTCACAATGAAAAGCTAAGACACAGAGTAAGCGGAAACCAACTGGGATCAGTCCGGCACGATTTTTATTCTGTGTTAAGAAAAAAATTTCTGAGCATTTTTCTGAAAATGTGCACTGAGGTAGCTGTAACGAGTGCTTCAGCTATTTCCGGATATTCGTTTAGAAGGTCTGGTATGATAAAACTTAGTTTTTAATCGCCATATTTTGTAAGAAAACGTGGCCTCGGTATTAAATTCTTTCGTAGGCAGTACGGACCAGGTTTCACTTGATATTTGGTTCGGAAAGGTGTTGTTTGGTGCTGATGCAATATTTTAATTGCATCAGCACCATCATCACCTTAATTGGTAAAGCACTGCACGCATAATGCTCCCACTTGCAGCAAGTTATACTTTCATCCACTTTTAGTTTTCCTTGCTTTATTATTTCTACATACCAGTTAAACAAAAATTAATTTTCCTTATGCTTGCTGTGGCTTCATTGTCTGCTTCTTCATATAGTCGTGACGAACAAAAAATCTGAGCACCTCATGTGCCTATATTTTCCTTGCTTTATGCATATTATGGCAAATCATAAATTAAAAAATTACATTTATTCCATACACAAACACTCACAGGACGCATAACTGGCAGAAAGCACTAGAACAACTCATTAACTTTTTTGTTGCTTAGGTTGCTGATGCATGTATAGCTTGCTAGTGCCGCCTAAGCATGGTTAGGAGAAAAAAGCATTAAAAACTAGAAGACTCAGTCTCAGTAATGCGCGCTAAATATAAGTTGGAAAATATACAATTTATCCACACACTACGCATAAAATTAAGGCACCCACACAGTGATTGCTGCGTATTTTGTACTGTAGACCGTTGTTTACTAGCACCTTTTTCTGCGTGCGTGATAATTAGTTATACATACCAAAAGTGACCTGCGTTTTTGTTCAACAACGTTAAAAGAAAATTTTGCATTTGTCGCTGCGTCGGTGTCGCTCAACTTTCGCAAGATTGAATTTTTTCCCCGCATCATTTAATACACACTTGGCATCGTTCTTTGCGTGATTCGTGCGAGCATTTAGTTGTCAACTGATAGCGAAACCAGTCCGCGTCTCAGCAGCAGCTCGTTTACACGCTGGCAATACCGGCATATGACGATTGCTTTTTTTTTCTTTAATTTATTATTACTCCCAGACTAACTAGGCAAGCAAAAGTGCCAAGTGTATTCGTGAACGATGCAGACCAAACGCTGCGAAATTTGAGCAAGAACAAAGCAGTGCTAAACGTAAAAGCCTCTTTTTCTTTTCTTTTTTTAGAGTTGGAACAAAACACGTCAATGGGCGGCGCCATTTTACGATCTGGATTAACATTCCAGCGCCAAAAGAACATGTAGAAGTACACTGTACGTTGTAAGCTTCAGACTGTCAAACCCTGAACAATTTTTCTCCTATAATGAACAGAGGCGCACAAGTTAGCAGTGCATCAACGTATCCCTTTCCTATGTGAGCAGGCAATGATGTGATGGACACACCAAGAGTATACGAGCACACTCGCTGTCCGTACGACTTCGTTCCAGTCAGCCAGTAGACAGTCAGAGAAAGTGAAAATTACAAACATAAGAATATTATCAGGCGACTGACTAAAAACATACCATTCATAGAATGTACAGGACCATTCATCCTTCTCGTCGCAAACGAGCTGGCGAAGCAATGAGCTACAAGTGTAATTGACCATGTGTTATTCAATTCGACTACGTACCGAGCTTCGGTATAAGAAGTTCTATCTTGCAAGGAATCCGCTCATTAGTAGTCAATATGTCATCAAGCGAAAAATAATTTCCAATGCTGGGCGCGCTCCGTCTCCCAGAGGCGGACGACATTTTCAGCTTGCCGCCAGCCTCCTGGGTAGAGAGTAAGCGGGCGCAGCGTACAGCTGAGGACGAGAGTAGGCACGCTCTTTCCGCGCTTCTTTGGCGAACATTCAGCCACCTTCAGGAAGTAGTGCGGAGAATCCCTGCGGCGCAACGTGATGCATTTCTGACTCGCAGTACGCCCCACAAGAAAGCCTTTGGACGTCGTGTACACGGACTTGTCTTCTGTGCGAGAAAAAGGAAACTTACTTTCTTTCGTAACTGGCCAAACGCTTTAAATTTACAAGTTGCGGCTCCAGAATCAAACGTGCTCTATTTTCATCAGCGTAGTATTACTTAGATCTCCTCTCGCGCAGCGTTCGACGTCTGGTGCAGAAAAAATGATGTCAGGTTAGAAAGTGGCTGTCGTTCCTTTCTTCGAGACAGAGAAATGCCGACGTTTCTCGATATTTGGTGATCTCCAAGTAACGAACCCAGCCTGGAGCCAAGCATGCCGGCAGTACTGTTGGATCGGTTGCCCCTGCCAAGCTTGCAGGCGTACACGGTCATCAGCGTCTTGCTGCTATCAGGATCTGTTTATTATGCTGTTCAAGTCACCTCACAGCTGGAATGGAAGATCAACGCGACGTTCAACTTCGACTTCACTACGGATATTGATACCACCATGACTGTGGGGAACCTTACTTTTGTGAGCAACCATCAGCTTACGCTTGAACAGTTTCTGTTAGAGCATCACTGCATACGACGGCTGCTGGAGATCGTTTACTTCATGTTTCAAGAACCACTCTGTGTATGGGTGAGTATTTCTATACCTTGATGTTTTTGCAGTCGCTGTTTAATATAGCTCATAATATCGCGGTTGCCACATTTGGCACCAAGGGGATGCTTTGCCAAGAAAGGCGAAGTATCCCTTTCCTTAATTCACATTTCTGTCATATGTTGGTGTCCACAATGTCGAGAATGTCTGCGCGATATGGCCGATAGGCATGTGTTACTCTCACGATTGTTGATCTATTTGTCAGGTGCTATGCAGAATTTCTAACTCCTCTTCCTCTTCTTTTGCGTGGAGTCTATTTCAATATGCTAAAGTTGTAAAGCTACCCTTCTAGATGCCATTGCAGAATACCTTTGCAGAAAGCTGTCAGCTTCAGATTGCTTTTGTATATATCTAGTGATCCTCAATGCCAGCACTTCTTTTCCCCTGTAAATGTGCATTCTTCTCCAAATCTGAATGGCTGTGCTTTCTTCTGCCTGATATTCATCTGCGATCAAAAACTGGAACCGCAGGACCGCCATGTGCCGATTAGCATTCAATAACCACGATTGGGCGCTGTTATTGCATAAAACCGCGGGACTACATGCGTGCGCAGTTTACTGCCGACGAAGTATGTTTTATGTTTTTGAAAGGCTGCCTTTGGCTTTCGTGAAGTGTAAGACATAACGCAGTGCGTTGTGCGGTGACGGAGTGTACAATGATAAGTGGAATGAATGACGAGCTTTCTTTCTTTCCTTTCTTTGAGTTTGACCTGGCTTTTCGGTTAGCCAAAAGAGCACTAGCACAGGTGAAGCATCCTTTACTATTCGATGCATAACTCCGGTGATTGTATTGTGCCCATGCAATAGCAAAGGCTTTAAATCACCTGTTCGATGGCTTGTGGAATGGGCAATGTGTTAAGCCCAGTTCACATGGTGCGATATTACACTGCGTTTTTCGCAGCTACGATTTCCGCAAAGGCGAACTTCACATTCCCGTTCCACGCATGCACCGAGTGCGGCAGCTGCGATTTTCGCATTTGTGAGCACCCAGAGGAGGACTGAATTATTCTTGGCGTCATTTCGCTTCAGTAAGAACAAAGTAAAACAACTTAAAAACTGTTTTCGTGAAAGTACTTTGTGTTTGAGTGCGTTACTTTATCAAAACAAAAATTAAGTAGGAAGGTCATAGCATGGTGGCTACCAGCACCATAGCCATAGTGACATGTCTGCCATCCGCGTTGTGATTGGTTCCCCGTCCTTGCTGCATGTGCGTTTTCGCAGAGTTCAGCATTCGGAACATCGAAAAATCGCACGCACGAAGGGTCCGACGACCCATTTGCCGCAACTGCGAATTCGCAAGTGTGAAGACTCAAATTCGCACCATGTGAAACGGGCTTGACTGCACCTTGCCATGGGCCTAGCCTAAACTTAGTTTTGGATGCAGATCATATTGGTTCATCAAAACATAACAGCTACCTTTGTATGATATTTGATAGGAATGTGCTAGGTGTTCATGCAAGCAAATAAACCATTTATGTGCGGTGCAGTCATAAGTATACTGGCAGTTGCTGCTGTAGTCATATCGAAACAGTAGCGATGCTTTGCACCCATACTGTATGCAGTTTAGATCTCAGAAACTCTGGAATGCTTCACCATATGCAGACGCAGACTTCAGTTCACTTGCAAATTGTACCTTTAGTAAAGGGCACTAGAAAATGTGCTGCAAGTCCACTGTAACACAGTGCTGGATCTTGCCTTCAAGGTCTCACTTGAATTTTTATTGTTGTAATTACTTTATGTACTAATGTTAACTTGAAGGAGCCTTTGCGTGGCTTTTGTCTTTTTGATTAAACACAGTAAAGTGGACAGTTGGCTATTATAACGGGTCAATAAAACTTGTTAAATTTTGGAAAAAGAGCTTGTGCTAAGGCAATTCAATATTTGTGGCTTGAGGTGTGCACTGTTATGAACAAATAGCAGTTGGTAGCCATTGGAAATGAAAGCGTCTGACTTGATTTCCCCTAATGAGCAATAAAATTCTGGGCATATAAAGCTGCACTCATACCCGAAGCAGCGCTAATGAGTGTGACATCTTTCATATGTGTGCCATGTTGCAGGCAAGAGTAACAGGATCCAAAGCACTTAATTTTCTGTTAGTCACAATCATGTTGCAGAGTTGTGATCACTTAATTATGTGGGACCTCGTGGCATGATTACAAATGCTTCATGCCATTAATAAATTGGGAATGTTATTCATGAAGTGTTTGCTTAGTCAAATGATTGCCTGAGTGCTATCTGCATCACCAGCCTTGATGTCTAGCATTACATGTCACATGGCTTGCTGCTCATCTTTGGAGCACTTCAGCATAATCACTTGGCTTTATAACATAGTTGCAGAAGAATAATTAATCTGTGTGATTACTTTGGTTTCTATTTTTGCTGTTTGCTGTTTATTAATTCAAGATTTCAAAGCCCCCCAACTTTGTAAATTAAGCTCACTGAGCCAACTTGATCATCAACATTGGCGCTGTTGTATACCAACTTGGTGTCAAAATTAGGCACTGCCACTGGTGGATCCAGAGGCCCTCCCCTCAGCCACCCCTTTCCTGAGAATGCCAACACATCAGCGCCGACAGCACTAAGTGCACATCTGGCCTAACCCTAACCTTCTCTGTATATTTTGATGACGGTCCCCCGTGGAGGCTGCCCTGGCTCCGCTCCCTGGGCACTGCTGAGGTATTATCATATACATTCGATCAACTTTTTTTTTTTAAATAAAAAACTGTCTTATGTAAATTGAATAGATGCATTAGAGATCTGTATGGTGCTCTGCTCTACAATTGTTGTATTCTTCATTACTTATAGCAATACTTCCACATGGTGAACTTTCATGTTGAGGCACATCACTGATGGGCCTTTAGTTGGCATTGTGGCATTCGAGCTGCTCATACTGCCAATATAGTTGAGAACTGTGATGTGAAAAGCATCTTAAAGTGTGCTCACCCACAAGTATATTTTAGCAAGTTCACTTCTGCAGGTTTAGCCATTAAACATCCATAGAAAATTACATCCCTGAAACCTGCTCTTTTCTTTGGCGGTTGTCACCAGTACAATGCTTAATACCATGTCAAGCACCAACTGTGACTAATAAATGGCATCCTTATAAGAGCTTACTTCATGATGTGTGCAACGTGTATTAAGTTAAAAGTTATCTTGCGGGCCAAGCTCCTTCCATGTTATAAATTTTAGGCTGTAGTGGCAAAAACATTTGCATTAATGCAGGTATAGCCAAGGTGGCCTGTCATTTTGTTTCATTTTTATATGTTGAACATTGGAATGCACTCTTAGATGCAGTTGTCATTGCTTTCAGTGTGGCTTGCAGTTCTGCAGTTTAGGAGCTCTTCAGGTTAGCGTTGAGCTAGGTGGGGTGCAAAAGATATGCGATAGCAATATTGTGGGTAACAGCACACGGCCCACACAAGTCTGGCCCTATGTGTGCCGTGTGCTGTTGTGTATCTGCTAGAGTTAGGTCATTAAATTATGATCTGCATCAAATATTTAAAAAAAGCTAGAGCAGTATAAATCATGGCAACATTCTGTTTACCATTCAGGTGTCCAAATTGGTAGCCTCTAAATAGGGAGTAGTTTGCACTGTTTTGTGCATCATTAAGGAAGCTGGGTGTATTATTTAATTATTGGCCATAGGTGGCTGGTGCAGTCAAGCAGTTTGAAGCTGGTCTCGCCATTATTTGGCTGAACAATGAAATCTCTAATACACAAGCTCATTTGAAAGCTACATAAACAATTATTTCACATTTGCAGGTCTCGCTGTAAAGAAAACTGACTTAGAAAAGGAGTGTCTATGACATTGATCCTGCCAACCACAACCACATTTTGTCACACTGGCAACTTTGCCACTAGCATTATTACCTTTGTAGATTACATTTCTCATTTTTCTTCTTTCAGTGAAAGCTAGAGTGTTTAGGCCAGTGGCACTTCAAATCTACATCTTCATTCCATAAGGCATACCTTCTGCTCTGCAACAAGCTTTAAACTCTTGGTGTTTACCAGTACCAGCATTAGACACTATGTTGCTTACCAAGTAAAAGGGAAGAAAGAGAAGTGAAGGAAGAAACGAAAGCAGGCTGACCCCAAGGCACCGGCTCATGGGGCCAAACCATTGGTGACAGTGACAACAGGATGAAAAGAAGGAGGGGAAGGAGCTCAGCATCATAGGTGTTCTTTTTTTGAGGCAGTTTTGCTTTCAGCAAGCCTGCAAAAGTGAAATAATTGTTGCTGTAGCTCTCATGTGAGCTTGTTTCTTGAAAACTTTCATTGTTCAGTTTGATAATAGGAAAGTTTTAACTGCTTGGATACATCAGACATCAAAAATCTATTATTAACATCTTGACTCTCTCAATTGTGCACACAAGGATGCACATTACTCCTTCTTGTCTAGAAGCTACCAATGTGGACACTCGTATGGAAAACGTAATGCTGCTCGAATTTTAACATTTTGCCATAACTACAACTGTGTACTCTTAACCTCAATTACGTGAAGAAATTGCATGAACAAGTTCTGTAAACAAATTCATTACTATAAAAGAGATTTTCAAATATATCACTTTCAAGCACCCATGGTATAATTATACTACTTATCTGCTAGCGTGCTTATATTGGATGTTATTTCTGGTTGAAGATTTTCTTGGATGAATGTTAGTAGGTTCACATTAAAATTGTACTGTATTTAGAATGTCAGCAGTATCTTTGCTAGAAAAAAAAAGATGACAGCACTGTGTTTAGAGCTTACTCACCAAATGAGAGAGAATATCATGTTAATATCTACAAGTGATGTGAGGATTGTTTTTTTTTTCTCCAGTTAAGTGCCTCCTCCTGATTTGAAAGCTTGTTATTAGCATGTTACATAAGTTTACAACAAGTAGCCAGAAGATATTAACAAGGCATTACTTGAGAACTACAGTAATAATGTCTAGGTGTCACATTAAATGTACAGTTGGAATAAAATGCAAGTCACTGCGCTATACAACTGCTTGTAAAATGTACTTTATTTTACTGTATGTGCCCCCATGATAAAATTTTCACAGTATACGCACAGCTATGGCACTTCACAACAGAGCAGTAGAAAGTACAGATGGAATGACACTGTACTTTTGCTTGAATGTCACTGGAGGCTTGCTTTATGTTTCATATCTATTATTTGCCATATCTCTGTGTTCATGCTCTATAAAAGCCTCTTTGCTTACTACAATACATTCTTTGTCGTTTCTGTCACAACGTACTTGCATTGTTTAAAGTGACTGGCTAGAATTTTCACTTTCAATGCACTAACTGTACAAATGTGAGTTTATCTTTTGCTAGCAATTTTTTAAAGAGACACTAAAGAGAAAAGTCATTTCTTCTGTATCAGTAAATTCATCATCATCCTCAGACTATATCATCTATGTCCACTGCACAATGAAAGCCTCTCCCTGTGATCTCCAATTAGCCCTGTCCTGCGCCAGCCGATTCCAACTTGCGCCCATAAATTTCCTAACTTTATCGCCCCACTTAGTCTACTGCCATCCTTGACTAGGCTTCCCTTCTCTTGGCACCCATTCTATAACCCTAATCGTCCACCAGTTATCTAACCTGCACATTACATGACCTGCCCAGCTCCATTTCTTTCTCTTAGTGTCAATTAGAAGATCGGCTATACCCGTTTGCTCTCTGATCCAAACCGCTCTCTTTCTGTCTCTTAATGTTATGGCTATCATTCTTTATTCCATTGCTCTTTGTGCAGTCTTTAACTTGTTTCAAGCTTCTTTGTTAGTCTCGAAGTTTCTGCCCCATATGTCAGCACCAGTAAAATGCACTGTTGGTGCACCTTTTTTTTTTTTTCAATGATAGTGGTAAGCTTCCAGTCAGGAGCTGACAATGTATGCCGTATGCAATCCAAACCATTTTTATTCTGTGAATTTCCTTCTCACGGTCAGGATTCCCTGTAATTACTTGACCTAGGTAAACATACTCCTTCTACAATATCGCTTATACAATTACCCTTCTACAACATCGAAAACACAAGAAGCATATCGTATTGACCGCAAATAAAGACGGGGACAGTGGGAGAGAACACATAAACAGCACGGGCGGTATGTGTTCTCTCCCTCTGTCCCCGTCTTTATTTGCGGTCTATATGATATGCAGTAAACACCAACTAGGCCAAACTGAAGTTATCCTGAAACAAAGAAGCAGAATAACAAGAGACGGGTGGCGATGCCTCCTTGAAGTTCTCGCAACAGCTCACTGTGAAGTCAAGGATTTTGACAGCATCTCATAGGGCCTTGTTATTCTTTAGCAGTAAAGATAGACTATGTTGTGTACTAAAAGAGCCAAATACTGAAAGTGGCTAGTTTTGGGAACTTTTGCTGAACCAACATGGCCTAAACACAAAAAAAGATACTTTGAAATCCATGACGTCTCGGCAACATACCGCCGATAGGGATTCGGTGTGAAATCCAAAAACTGAAAGCTTGATCTTTGTTTTCTCTTCTATTAAAGAACCTATTATTTCGAAATGAAGGACAACAGGGTTTTTAAAGAATGCCTTATCTGCCTAAACTGATTTAATGTTTTGTATTAGTGTCCCTTTAAGGACCACCTTGAAAATTATGAGATTTTCGTAATGTACATAAAGCTAACTTATTGTAAGGGTAAAGCAGGATATCTCCTTTTAGTTGAAGAGTCTGGTCCATGCAGGCAGGAAACTGTCAGGAAGTACCTGTTGAGCTTCTTCAGGCTTGTGCACTACAACAAAATGTAAATTTGTTGCTTTTTGGAGCGGGATTGAAAAGCTGCTGTGTTCACAAACTGGCCATTTAGCGGCCAGGTTTATTGCTGTTGTTTTATTGCATTGCATCCAGCAATCAAGGAACTTGGAATAAGAATGGCAAAGAAGGTTTGCTGGGCACGCAACATTTGTGGTATGCTGTCAGCAATCTTCCATATTCGGTTTCATGAGCAAAAAACAAGTGTGCAGCTCTGCAACTCCTTTCAATAGATGATGCTTGAGTGATTGCATACACATTACCTGCTGCCTTGCAACTTCTTGTCTTGCCTATGTGCTGATCTCTTTCCGATTATGTTGCTCTAATGTGCTCTCGGACATTTAATTTCGTTACATTCACCACCTTTTGTTGCCATGTTGAGAACCGAGAAGGGGGGAGTTAAAGCAGCAGCATAAAATTTCGAAGGGTCTGTGCTCGAATAAGATTTGTGTAGTAATTTCGCGCGTCGTTGTCACTGCTTGTAAGGCGGTTTGTCTCAGCCATGGTGTGCGTTTCGAGAGCCATGTACAGGGGCGTAGGAGCAAGCGTGACATGATGCATGTGCGCTGCTTGCTAGCGGGTCTCGGCTGTTGCGCGTGCAAATCTGCATAGTCGGTAGCCGTCGAGTTATCGGGCCAGTGCCAACCGCGACGTGAGCGAAAACAAAGCGCTGATGGTGGCCCAAGGTCACCGACGCGATGGCAGCGGTTCCATCTTAAGGCGGTGGGCACACAATACAAATGAGGCGGCGCTGAGTGAGAGAGGAGGCACCGCCGAGGCAGCTCATTGTTCTGTTTTGTCCGGAGCGTCTGCTTTCGCCGGTTGCCCCTGTCGGCCGAGGACTTTTCTGTATAAATGCGTGTCGCTGCTTCAAGGTGTCTCCTTTCTTCTTCGCGTAATTACGCCAAAGCCAGCAGGCTGGAACCTTCCGGTTACGCGCGGCACGCGTCATTGAAAGCTGTCAGCTGCTACGTCGCTCTGCGCAGAGAGGCACCGGCAGGCAGCGTGACTCTGTAGTGCGCGGCGGCTCGCATGAGTAGGGCTTCTCGATGTCGAAGTGCGTTATCGAGACACCCTGCACGTATTTCACTCGAGGTGGTGGTGGTGAAAACTTATTTATTTGCAGTAAAATCGCTGCGGAGAAACTTGGAAGTGGTCGGAGGTTCCTGGCTTGCGATGGCTGTGGGGCTCAGTCTAGGGCTTCGCTTGCCGCTCTGCGGGCCCTATCGCGTTTTTGCAATTGCTAGTAGGTACAGCGCGAGATGGCGTTTCTCGCGGCACTAGACATTTCTGCACAGGCGTGAGTAAGACCGGGTGCGAGAGAGAAAATCGGGGGGCCTTTGCTTCCGTAGCACCTTCCTAGGCACTACGGAGGAGGTTTCTTAGCGCGTGTTGTATGCGTTTGCCCCCTATACATGCCGGCATTGTGGAGTGTTTCTTTACACTCCGCCGCTGGCTGCCCGCCCGGTGAGGTAGTGGGCACGGACGCCCCATTTGGTGATCGCTGTGTCTGAAGGAGCAAGGTTCTAACTGGTGTTGTTTAAGTCGCTGGTCGCTTTTTTTGTCGCGACGATAGATTATATTTTTTTTACAAGCACTGCTCCAGGAGGGAACATGTAACCGGCAAACGGAGGCCTCAGGAAAGCAGGCGGCGCAGGATCTTTGGGGCACCCAAGAGGTAGCGGTAGGATCAAGCTGGAAGCAGGGCGGCCCGTGGATTGGGGCCGCGGAGAAAATGTGGGGATTTTTGCACCTTGAATATATAACTCTGCCTAGGCAATACGGATGAAAAGTTAGCGCATGTTGTAGGCGTTTGACCCTAGGCGTGCCGGCATTTCGGATTGGGCTCGAGTTTACGTTCGGACGCTGGCTGCCGGCGTGGTGAAACAGGTAACATTGCAGATGTTTCCGTTGGAGCAGTAGGCACCGTGGAAGAGGCCGATCCGCATATATTGAAAAACTAGAAGGCACAGCAACCGCGGTTGAACGCGAGGGGTTGAAAGGACGTCGGCGACGCTCGACGCCCCTGCAACCGCTATGAGGATACGCCGCGCCCCCCTAACGCGTTTTACGATAACCTAACCTAACGAGGCCGAGACAGAAAGACAATAATGCTCACGACGTAGCCGTTGTGAGAACACGCCGGCTTTTACGCTAACCTAGCATAACGCAACATTAACGTAACCTAACGTAACATAACGTGGCCGAGACTCAAAGACTGCGTAACCGCTGTGAGAATACGGCGCGGCACCCTAACACCTTTTACGCTAACCTAACGAAATCTGAGCTAACCTAACGTGGTCGAAACGCAAAGCCAATAATTCTCACGGTGTGACATTAGGCAATCGCGTTCAACCGTGGTTGCTAAGGCGCTGTGAATTTATTTCACTCAAACTAGACCACTCAAAAATACTCCCGAAAAGTCCTGGAGAGCAGGCCCGTATCGCTCCCCCAGAAAAATCAATTGTTTTTTTTTTGTTGTTCTTTTTAGGGTGGAGTGCCGTAAGGCGCGACAAAGTTATAATCCGGCATGACTGACTCAGCACTGGCGCCGCACGCGTGAGATAATTTATCTGATGCACCTTGACACTCAGCGATCACCAAATGGGGTGTCAGTGCTGCTTCACTTGTTTCACCGCGCCGGCAGCCAGCATCCGAGTGTAAACAAGCTCGACCCCACACCGCCATGCCGGCACGCCTAGAGACAAACGCATGCAACACGCGCAAAGAAACTTCTCCACCGTAGTGCCTAGGCAGAGTCACATATTCAAGGAGCCACGGCCCCCACATTTTCTCTCTCGCACCCGCTCTTACTCGCGCCTGCGCAGAAACGTCAAGGGCCGCGAGAAATGCCACGCCCCACTGTACCTACTAGCAATTGTAAACATGCGGCCCGGTCAATCAGGCTCAGCTGATCTTCCAGGCTCTGCTGGCCAGCAGCTGCTCCCATCGCTCCGCTGTAGGGTGTTGTATGGGGGGTACGGCACTGATGGGTGGCTTTAGCTGAGCACCATCGGCAGCGCGGAGGGTATGCCGTAGGATGTATTTTATTGAGGATGGGCAAATTTGGATGCGGGCCAGTTTGGATTTGCCTCCAACTGACCGATTCCTCTTTATTTATTGTTCGGTGGGGTGGGGAATAGGTTTGACTAAATCATCTATAGCGGTTTAAAATGGCCGAGTAGTCGCACGCGACGGGAACAGGTTCCTCAGGGGCGCAGTAGGAGGGGGCTCGGCGCGTATTCCCTCGAGCTACCCTATCCGCTGCCTGGTTTCCCTCCAGCCTTGTGTGTCCCGGGGTCCATATGATCCGATGCTGAATCGGGGGGGGGAGGGGTATTGGGATGCTTGCAAGTGTCTGTCGCGCTCAGGATGATACTGTGGGCAGGTTGGCTGATGCGCCCTAGTAGGTAGTTGCGGCAAGCCGCCTGGGAATCCATCAGAACTGTGAGCGATCGCAGTGGCTGTTTCTTCGGCCTTGGTGATATGGCAGCGTATGGAGGCGCTTGTAAGTTCTTGTAGTGTATTGTCCAGGGCTGTGGTTACTGCCTTGGAGTTCGTGAGGTCGTTGTTGGCGGCGTCAACATAGTATGTGGTGTTCTTGTACATAGCGGTCCAAGATCCGCGCGCGACACTCGCACTTCGTCGTAATTCATCCGGCCGCATGGATCTCCGTCCGCTGTGCGTGCGGATTCAACCACGGGCACTCATTGGCTTTACGGTCAATGCTTAGCCTGCCCGCTTCGCGTGCATGTTGGATTTCCGCGTGGTCGTTCGTGTACCGGGAAAGTGAAGGCTCTGTTCGTGCCCCTACGCGTAATGATATGCAGGACGCCGTGACTAATCTATTCACAAAGTTTTGGCCTCTCGCAAAATAAATGGGATGGAATGGCATAGCGTTGTTAGAATGATGCGTGTTATGAAAGGCCAGATGTGCTTCGAGCGAAGAGCAACGTAAATACGGATGAAGAATTGAAGGCCCAGTTTTCGTGTTCAGGCAAACAAGTATTTTGTTGATACGAAAGGTGGGGTTTTGGCCTTCAGCCCACACTTTGGTGGTAGCAGCCTTAGTTTAGCAGGGAGGGGTGGGCGCAGGGAGGACTAGGTCGGGGCCCATGGGGCTGCAACTTTCGCCACCCACTCTGCCAGCGTGGCCTCGAGTAGATGGTTTGCAGTTCGGAGCACGCGCTCCCAGGCCTTCCCGGAGGGGGCCGATGACATGAGGTCACCCGGGGGTGGGTACGGTTGCACTTCCACGTTATGACCTCGTGCCCTACTGCCGTCAAGCCGCAATGCGTGCAGCCGGACACGCTGTGATCTTTGAGAATGGCCACCAGCCTACGGGGGCTCAGAACACTGTCTGAGCCCTCCAGATGGCGACCGCTTGGTGTTGTTTCGGAGTGTTACATGGCGTTGGATATGCGCGTCATTCCTAGTGCTGTTGTCTAGGCCTATCCCCATAGCTCTTTGAGGCCTCTTCATGAGCATCCGGGCGAGCTGCCCCTATCCCTCGGTTCGTGTGTGCGCGGGTGGCTAGGTGGGCAGCTTAATTGCCCGGGTTGCCTTCGTGGCGGGGGACCCAGAGAAGTCTGATGGTCACCTACCATAGTTTTCGCTGGTTTGCGTGACTAACGCATCCTGTACGGTAATTTTTAATGGCCGTCATTAAATCCGACACTATATAGCATGTACCGGCGACGTTGGTGCCTTGAGTGATGGCAACCTCATCCTCTTCGAGTATGGTTTTCACTCTGATGGTCACTGTGTGGAGGATCACGCCCTGCCCGTCAGCCACTGCTATCGCATAAAGGCCACTGTCTGCGGGGGCTGCATCCACGAAGGCGGCTGGCTTGCCTGTCCTGGTCACACTTTGGCAGCATATTGCGTATGCTGTAGCGCCATCTATGAGCTGGCTTTATTTGCCGCCATGCACTCTAAAAACAGTGACACCCTTAGGAGCGTATATTTGCCACACAATGAGTTCAAGTTCGTTTATTGACATTTTCTTGCATACATGATAGCATTAGTGATGTTATTACATTCGGTGGTCCCGTAGTTATGCAACTGTCTACCTAATGTTGTACATATCAAGTATAGATTGCAGCATACTATAAAACGTGAGCTATGCGTGAGCAATAAATATTAACAGAAAAGCTAGGGGAAACCCAATAGTACAAAAGTAAGAGCAAACAAATGAAATGTGTTGGGCTGCTGAGCACGAGGTCGCGGGATCGAATCCCGGCCACGGCGGCCGCATTTCGATGGGGGCGAAATGCGAAAACACCCGTGTACTTAGATTTAGGTGCACGTTAAAGAACCCCAGGTGGTCGACATTTCCGGAGTCCTCCACTACGGCGTGCCTCATAATCAGAAAGTGGTTTTGGCACGTAAAACCCCATAATTACAATTACAAACAAATGAAATGAAAGCATGATATATAATTTTATGACAATATACAACAATTCGTCTAAGCTGGAGAACATATGCAACTGAAAAAATAGCGCGGACCATGAAATTATTTAAAATAATGAATTAAAAACTGAGGAACAGAATCACTGTACAAAGCGGTGCCGCAATAAGTTAAAGCAAAGTTGATGCGTGCAGGAACAATAGAAACATATATATTACATGATTTACACATTTATACGAAAGCAACAGGCAATGTAAATAAAACACAAATGTCAGAATTAATAATTAGTACAATGCTTCATATAACTTGTCTAATAGATATTTCTTGTGAATGTATAGCAACATGTGTACCGATGATGAAGATTTAATTTCTTATGGTATAGAATTTCAAAATGATGTCCCAGAGAAGACAGCAGTTAATTTTCCGTAGTTTGTTCGAACGCGGGGAAGTAGTAAATAATCGTTTGTAGAGAACTTGGTAATGTTAGTATTTCTGAGGAAATAATTTGGAAAAGGCGAGTTTAAGGTGTCATAACGTTTATGCTTGAAGATAAGTAATGATAGCTTTTGTTTCAACAATTCTGTTAGAGGCAGAATATTCAGGCTTTGGTACAGAGGTTTAAAGTGCGTAAAAATATCAAGTCAGTAGTCGGAGCGCTTGATTTTGAAGGCTTTGAAGGGCGTCTAGGTGACAGTAATAAGTGTTACCCCAAGACGATATACAATAAGAGAGATGGCTATGAATGGGGTAGTAATATAGTGAAAGAATAATGTGTCTCTGGAAATAGTTACGGGATTTAATGATTACATGAATGCCAAAAGAAACTTTCTGTATTACTGAATGAACGTGAAAATTATGTTTTAAATGCTCGTTTAAAGTAACACCTAAAAACTTCGTGCCGTTAGTAGCCGGTATTACTTCTTGTCCTGTCGTGAGCACCACGGGAGCCACATTTAATAAATGTGAATAAAATATTACAAATGTAGTTTTTGATGGGTTAATGCGCAGATATTTATTCTTGCACCAAATATTACAAATGTAGTTTTTGATGGGTTAATGCGCAGATATTTATTCTTGCACCAAACGCTGACATTATTTAAATCAGTATTGAGCTTGCAATATTGTAATGTTTCTGAGATGAGTATATAGTTGTATCATCCACATATAATAAGTAGTCAGTGTGGCGAAGTGTTAGGGGCAAGTCATTGATAAATCATAGAAAAAGCAAAGGGCCTAGACTAGATCCCTGAGGTACTCCTTGGTTAGTAATCTTGGCACTGGAAATGCTATCACCGACTGCGACAGCCTGTGACCTGTTTTTGAAGTAATTTTTTATAAGATTCAAAGCTGGACCAGTAATTCCGTGAGTGTCGAGTTTATGAAAGAGAATGGTGTGATTAATAGCGTCAAAAGCTTTAGTAAGGTCAACAAAAACTGCACTAAATAGTGATCCATCGTCAATTGCAAGTTTAATTTGACCCGTGAAATTAATGAGTGCCAGTTCAGTTGACAACCCTGGACGGAAGCCAAACTGATGGGGAGAGAGTAGGTCGAACTTTTTAAGTATGACATTAGGCGTTGGTGCAGAAGCTTCTCGATTATTTTGCTAAAAAATGGAAGAATTCAGATTGGAAATTTATACATTCGCGGTCACCTTTCTTGAAAACGGGAGTTATCTTTCCGTTTTTAGGGAGGTTGGAAACGTACCGTTCCTGAACATTTTATTGATGATGTTAGCGAGAACAGTCGAAACTGTATTGATCATTAATTTTTTTTTCTTGAAGGGTGAATGGAATCTAAACCCGCCCTTGTTGTTTTAAGTGATAATATGACGGAATGAACTTCTGCACTAGAAACTGAATATAAGTCAAAAGAATGGGGGCAGCGCGACAAATGGGGAAATAATAGGGGGCATTGAGTACTTTCATTATAAAAGCGTTGGCAATATCATTTCGTTCAGTATAAGTGTTCGATCCAGTTGTTATTTTAGTTATCGCGCGTGGGAATTTTTTTGTTCAGAAACTCTTTAATAAGCTCCCAGTTTCGTTTTTCTTTTTTCCTTCTTTTTTCTTATAAATTGACCGCAACAACCCATTTGTGATCCACGGATTTCTTCGCGCACTGAACCAACGTGTCATTGGTATGGACGATGTACTCTGTTTTATGCAATTTATGATCAGACTAGAAATTAAGTTGTAAGATTGCTCAGGACATTCAGCTTCTGTGACATTAATCCAATCTTATTTGTTAACTAAAGAAAGAAACAATTCTGTGTTGAAAACCGATTTAGTATATTGTTTGCCGTTTGAGTGACGGGACGAAGGAGCAGATCCCCACTTGAGGAAAACAGGATAATGGTCACTAAACTGATAGTCTATTACAGCCGCCGTGACATCCGTCGTCAAACTGGACAAGATATGGTTAATTAATGTGTTGGTACCTGATAGATCGCACCTAGTAGGAGCCGTTATTAATGAGGAGAAGCCAAAGCTTTGATAAGCGCGAACATAATCAGAGCGCGAATGACTATTAGGGCCTAGTATATTGATGTTAATTTCGCCGCATATGATGATGTTTTTATGTTGAAAAACAAGTAGGTTTAACATACATTCAAGTTGTGAGCAAAAATAAGTAATTGATGATGAGGGCGAGCGGTAGTTCGATGCAATGATCGTGTTTCTGCCGTTCAGCGAAAAAACGTTCTGATCAAATTCTAGCCGCACCAATTCGCAGTTCTAGTTATTGAAGAAGAGGCCGTGGCGGCGCCTCTATGATAGCGATGAATCGATAAAGATGGCGGAACCGCCAACGCGGGTCGAGTCACGGTTACAGTATTCGGAGATATAATGAGGTAATCCGTATAAATTTCTACCGTTCTTCGTTAACCATGTTTCGTCATCTGTCTTGCTTGCGTTTCCTTTCTTGAAAATGCTGCGCTCGCTACTTTCTTGTCGAGAATGCTCTGTCATGCTGATAACGCGCATGCCGTTCGTGTCTTGGAAGTGCCGGGCTCGCAGCGTTAAAGAAAGGATATGCGGACAAGACAGGTGACGATTATAGTTGTGTGGCAAATATACACACCAAAGGGTGCAACTGTTTTTAGAGTGTGCTGGCTTCGGCGAATGCTGTGGATGTGTTCCAACTCTGCATTGGAAATAGTCTACGTTGACAGCTAGGAAGACAGCATCGAGCCCAAGTAATGTAACGCACCTGGAACCGCCTGGAAGACGCCTTTGCGATGTGACGCCACCTCGCTTGGACAAGAAAAAAAAACTAAGGAAAGCGCATATTGTCGCTGTATTTTAACACTCAGCATGTGCGAACCTATAAAAAACTCAACGTAGCTTAGATTAAGCGCTAACTAGGTGTGACTGTGTTTTCGTGTTAGCAGGTGACCTTTCCGTTGAGTTTCTAAGCCTTCCACTCAATCCCCTCCTTGTTTGGACAGTAAAATAGCCTGCTTCGTTTTTTACTTCAATGGTGTCTTCGCGAAGGTGCCTATTTTGCCAGCCTTGTCAGAATTGTACAATAGTGCCTAGAATATACTGGCGAGTACACGCTAGGCACTATAATTGTACCAAAACTTATAGGTATCTGTTTAGCCGTCTACGGCGAGTATTGGAACACAGCCTATGAGTTGAATACCGGGGGTGCTCTTCTGGACATCGTCCAATTCCGTCTTATTGTCAAATTCTGTAATGGAACCATCTTGAGCCAGTCAGAGGTGCCATAGCAACATTCTCAGCCAATCAGAGCTGACGAATTCTGCAGCATGATAGTATTTGTCAATGTCCAGAATAGTGGCTCACAGGGTTGCTACTTCCTATCCAATAGGTTCAAAGTGCCAACATGGCGGAATTTGACCGTGCTCAGAATTGTGTACAGCTGACATAGTCTATATATAGACCTCACGTCACACTATACTACGACGTGTCGTCTTCTACGTTGGAAATTATTGTGGGAGATGTACTGAAGTGATGTAACTCGATATGGGGCCGAATTTCTGCGGTTGGAGAGCTGGATGGAGAATCTAGTGTGATACGGGCGTGTGTTTGAACGTACAATCAGCCTAGGAGATCAGTTGTGTATTTAGATACATTCGTTTAACGAATGTGCCCTTATTGCAGCATTCGCCCTGTTGTTCGTCTAGGCTTTGGCTTAGCACCAATGAGTAGTTCAAGAAACATGTATACGAGATGATCGTAACAGCACTGGTTCCGTTCTACTGTTTACTTCGACAAGTGCTCAAGCTGTTATTTGTAGATACATTCCGGCGACTAGTTCGTTAGACGAGGTTGTTGACTTTGGATGAAATAAGCTTTGTGAGTATATAACAGCCGCAAGGCGTTTAAATCCGATTTTTTGTTTAGTGTTTGGCTTGTCTCCGATGCGCCCACCTGTTTTGCAGAAATCGTGCCCTGGCAGAGAGTAGTCGGATTCTTTTTATGAGGTGCCCAGTGGATATTAGTGCCTTGCAGGGCAAAGGGCCAGTGCTGATGCGCAAAGCTTGTGTATCATCGGCCTCGTACAAGAGGTTTAACGTAGACCTTGCATATTAAGTTTGAAATCACCGACCGCGGTGGCTCAGCGGTTATGGCGTTGTGCTGTTAAGCACGAGGTCACGGGATCAAATTCCGACCCCACTGCGGCCGAATTTCGATGGGGGCAAAATGCTAGTGTACCGTGCATTAGGTGCACGTTACAGAATCCCAGGTGGTCAAAATGTAAGTGCAGCCCCAGCCTTGGCTCGTGTGCATGTTGTTTTCGCACGAAGTCATGAAAAATGGTTCAGTCTGATACTTGAGGCATGAAGAATCGTTGAAGCAGGTGAGCGCAGCGTAGGCGTTACATCATTTCATTACCGTCTAAGTCCTGATGCGATTGCGAACTGATGGGCAGCAGCAGAATCTTACGCATTAATAAATTCTGTACTCGGATCAATACGGTAGTTTTTATTTGTGTCAGCTGTCTCAATGTCGTCGTTCCGCTTCTTAATCCCTAAAGTTCCGTCAGTGTTGTCAAATGATGGTTAAACTTGATTCGGTCAGCGAAGGTTCTGATAACGTATATCGAACCTGACTGTTATCTGCCGATGAGTTGTGCAACCCGTGCCTCATGGTTTAATCCAATTCCATCTGTCACCTGACGTCGTCGGAATTCTTGCTTGGCGCTCCGGCCATGCAGTGTGTTCATTGTACAGTGCAGTGCTGTAATAAAATCCGCACGGTGATGTCAGGCGTACAGGGCTTCAATGACCTACTTTAATGTTTGTTAGCGAATTTTAGCATACTAATTGCGCTGCTGTTGAAGACGGGTGGAGGACCGGACACCTGCGGAGTCTTCTTTCTATGTGTGCTTATCGGCTTGCAAAAGCATGCACTGCCCCCATGATCAGCTTGATCGCGATCGAGCAGTCTCCGATTGTTCCGCCCTAAAATATACTGGCTGCAATGGCACGCCGCGGTACTTCTGACCTATGTTCAGCGCTCAGATTAAGCGGCTGTTTGGAAAACAACATGGCGGTTATTTTAGTCTTCAGTGACCGCAGCGGGTTTTGGCAGGGGGCAATGCGCCTCTTGGCCTGGAGCCATCTTGGGCATGGCCAACCGAATGCGCGTTGTCCTTGCACTGCATGTTTTGATGAAGCGCAGAGCGAGTGCCGGTCACGCTATCGCGAGCAGTCTTAATGCTGAGTTCGGCGAAGAAGAAGCATATCGAGCTTCCCGAGCAGCACGTCGGCACTGGACAACCGCACGGCATACAGTCGTTTAAAGATTGCTTCCAGACGGAGCAGTGCAAACGTCGCGCGTCTTTTTATAGACGGCAACGGTGAGCCTCTGGGCCCGTATCCGCGCGCCGGCTCGCTGCGGCCCGTAAGAATCTGTTAACGTGGGCGGGTCAAGCGCTGCTTCGGGCATCTCACGCGCTGTGGGCATTTCGTTGTATGGCCGGCACGTGGTACGCGCCGACTCTTTGGCCTAGGAGGCTATTCTGTAAGTGTCCACCTAGTGGACATGTCTATTTCGTCTGCTGCTGAACTGCTGATTGGCTGAAAGCGCCTGTCTCCTTCTGGCGCGTAATACAGCCCAGCCAATCAGAACTTCAGCAGCAGACGAAATGGGCATGTCCACTAGGTGGACATTTACAGAATACCACCCTTGGACGCTCTTCCATAGCTACTGCTCTGTCCGGACCCACCCTTACGGCAGCGCTTCCTTTATGCACCGCTTCCTATATACAACGTGCACCTTCCAAAAGCGCTGGTATTCAAAGCGAATTAAAAAATCATGAGGTGTTTAGAGTAATCGCTGAAGAAAAAGAAAGCAGGGAAGAGACTGGTATAGCCGGAGCCGTTACAGGCATATGTGTATAATACAGCGGTAGAGGTTTTAATGAAGAGAGGAAAGGTAAAGTGGAGATAGGTAAAATGCTAGACTGCTGTGCACGTATTTAATACTTGATTAGCCCAAGCAGGCTGTCGCTAGCTATTCGTCGCCGATCCGTTTCGAAGGCTGAATATAGAAATCCTTGTCATGGGCGGCTACAATGGGAAGTGGCAGCACCTCGATATGCAATCGTTCTAATGCAAGAAATCAGCACTCGGTCATGCGTATATTCCTTT
This sequence comes from Dermacentor albipictus, assembly GCF_038994185.2. Lineage (NCBI taxonomy): Eukaryota > Metazoa > Arthropoda > Arachnida > Ixodida > Ixodidae > Dermacentor > Dermacentor albipictus. Next base: position 193,616,345 of record NC_091821.1, read on the forward strand.
GTTGTACTGGTGAATGTGTTGCAGTGGTCTTCGCTGTAGAAGCGTTTACAATACACATGACATATAGGAATTCGGCCGTGACTTAAAAGAATCGTCATTATACAGGTAATCTCGTTGTAGATGCGTTCGATCGAAGTTGCAACAATTTGTGATCAAGGCAACCGTTTCTGCTTTACCACTCCGTGGTTTAGCTGCACGAATAGTGAAGCTAATTTCACGAGTTAACTGGGCGCACTCGTGGCGTCCCTGGATTTTTATATGCCATAAGGTTTCCTATACTAGAGGGAACCGTGGCGCTAGTGCCTGCTACAGATGCAAGTATGTTTCACCCACCCAACTTGGGAATGATGGGCAGCACGTGGATTTGTCTAAACTTACTCCTTCTGCCTTCAAATGGCGTCGCGAGATTTTAATTTGAGCACTGACAACAAGGTATTGCGTTGTAACGGCAATTTTTTCTCAATGATTACGCTTGTGGGAGGCGACTTTATTACCTTGCAGTGTTTAGAAAACCACGAGTGCTTGAACATTTGGAAGATAATGCGTAATATATATAGCACACGAACGTAGGGTTGGCACTCGCGTACCCCTGGGACGTTGTCGCTATTATCTAAGTCCCAACCTCCGAGATTTTTTTTCTGCGCGCCGAAGGCAGCCGCGGCCGCCGCCTTATCGCGGAGGTCATGCCAAGGAGACAGCCGCGCGCTCTTGATTATGCTTCACTTCCGGCGTACGGTAATGGTGGCTTTTTTCAGTTTCGGTATCAAAAACGACAATATTTGCGAGCTTTTCTTGATTTCAAACGTCAAATTTTGCACGGAGGCTCTATATTAACACTAATTCTAAACTAGGCTTATAAGCTAGGTCCCCGAGAGTAGGTGTAAGCAGGGAAATGCTCTCTCTCTCTCTCTCTCGCGCGCGCACGCACACACACACACACACACACACACACACACACACACACACACACGCACACACACACACACACACACACACACACACACACACACACACACGAGAGAGAGAGAGAGAGAGAGAGAGAGGAGGGAGAGAGACGACACATTTTTCTCCCGCATGCACACGCACAAAATGTACGCACGCACGCACACACAAACGTGAGTATGCTCGCACGCGCATACACGCACTCATGCACGCGCATGCTCGAACACTTAGAGACAAACACGCCCGCATGCGCAAGTGCAAGCACACACGCACGTACGCTCAAGGCCTGCACATGCATATACACTCCGTCTGCTTACCGGCTGCCTTGGAAAGACATGCGCGTGCAAACGGATTGAATGACACTCGCTCTGCAATTGCCGTTCAAACTCCAACTGCAATAAATCGCTTTACGGTTTAAATTTGGCGCTTCTTCAAGTCATTGTGCCCTCTGCCGACAGGGAGCAAAACCGTTTGCTCCTGTCCCGTGACATAGCTGCCCATCCCTGATCAAAACACTGCTTTAACGCACCACCAATGTTCATACTAAGTGCCATAAATGCACATGTTACCCGACGTGGTTGCTTAGTGGCTATGGCGAGGGGCTTCTAAGCACGAGGTCGCGGAATCGAATTCCGGCCACGGCGGCCGCATTTCGATGGAGGCGAAGTGCGAAAACAACCGTGTACTTAGATTTAGGTGCACGTTAAAGAACCCCAGGTGGTCAATTTTTGGAATCCCCCACTACGGCGTGCCTCATAATCAAAAAAATGGTTTTGGCACGTAAAAGCCCATAATTTTTTAATGCATCCTTTTTTTTAGAAGTAACTACCCCCTCGGCGCAGTCAGTTGAAACTTGTTGATGCTCGGCCGATATATTGAAATAAAGTTTTCTAAATTTTATGATTTTATTTCTAAAATTTCCACAGAATGATGAAGGCGCAGTCACCGGAATTCCTGAGTATGTCCATGCTACAAGGCACGATAGTTTTTCTTTTTTTTTGTAACTTAAGTCAAAGATATGTGCATGCATGTTATGTTGTCCAAGCAATAAAATCTGATTATAAAAGTGATGACTTAAGAAATGAGTAACACATTGCTACCTTTTAGGAAGGAAACATAGAGCATATAATATTTGAAGAGCATCGCTCAAAAACCAAATCATGAGTTTTGTGTTGCTGCCATCTGCACGGTACTGAAGCGCTGCCAACATGACGCGGGACGGTAGGTTCGTGCGATTAAACCACTCGGCCACGGCTTCCGATGTTTCCGCGATGATACGCTTGGGTTTATCAAGATACCAGGCGACTACTGTGTTTTAAAAATCGCTTTTGGGAACGGTGTTGCGCCATGTGTAGACAGTCGAGATAGACGTCAACTGAACGCTAAGTCTCCGGACTACATACGCTGTAGTGGCTATTACGATAGCAGCCGTAGTTTTATCGCACCTACTGTTTTCGTCTCGAAAATCGAGTACAAATTTTCGTCGTTTCCATAGGCTTCCATTGCTGAATCTTTAGCCGCTCTGCATGGGGAACAAAATTCTAGCTTTCCACAGCATGATCACTGCATTTGTCTAGTGTGGATTGTCTTCCAGAACATGTCTGTCACCTGCCCTTTTCAGTAATCGACCTGCAGCTTTAATTATTCGCGAAAAACGCGCTCGTTCCATTGAAAACGCGCTGCCGCTTGGGGCGCTAGTTGGTACGTGTCCAGAAGAGTTGCATATGTTTGGTGCTTTCGAACGGAAGTTTATAAAGTTATACGACCGAATTTATTCTGGCAGCTGCTCCGCCTGTGCATCCGCTATGTTCTGCGTCGCTTGCGTCTACTCGCGCGGGCCCGATTGCCCCAGCGCCGTACCGGCGTCTTCGACGTTTCCTGCTACTCGGAAACGCTAGCGAGTGACATGCCAATTGGCACAGAGATGGAGTAGAGGGAGGCCCAAGGCCGAGTGCGTATAAATGGGCACTATTGCGCATCCCCGCTGCACATTATTATTATTATTATTATTATTATTATTATAAGTATCATCATCATCATCGCTATTTGCATGTACGTGTATGTGTGTGTGTTTCGTTTCGTTTTATTTCCCACTATGGCAGTATCGGTCGCGTGGAGTGAAACGTGGTGAATTGCCAGTCGCCCTTGCACCTGCTGCTTTACTTGCTACCTCCGGCTTGCTGTTTTCGCAAGGTCTTACCTCGCGGATGAGGCCGCCGTATCGACCTTTGTGCAGTAACGCGACTGTACGGCCGTATAAAAATGCATCCTTGGCGACGCCAGTGGCAAAGCGGGAGAGGACGAGCTGCGTCGTCGTCGGGGCGCGCGTTTCCAGGATGCCGCACCCACGCGCCGGTGTATCCGTGGTTGCTGCACTGCATGGCCCCCGTTGAATCAACGCGTATCTCTCTTAAAGTATGCAGTCAGCCCTGGCTGTCTACAGCGTTCGGCACTACCGGCGAAGGTCTGACGGGAAAGCCGCAGCACGTGGCACTGACGAGACGTTTCGCAACGCGTCCGAAAAACCTTCGGCGCTGTACCATGCCTGTCCGCGGCGCCGCCTTGCCTCTTTGAGCTTGCTTCGTGTGTATCTTTTTCTTCGCGCTTTAAGAGAATGATTTTCGTACACTTGTCGGTTATTCTTCTGGCGTGGAGACCGATGTTCGACAGTGGCTCGTTGTCTCGTTTACCGGCCGCGTTGGCCTATAGTGGATATGGCGTTCTGTTAGCACAAGGTTTGCGGGCTACATGGTGTCGGAATGCTTTGGGAGCACCTTAAAGAACCGCAGGTGCTCAACTTAACCCTGAGCTTCCACTACGACGTCTGTCATAGACTCATAGCCCGTTGCTTTGTCACGTTAAACTTTTTACTCGACGCTGCTTCATGCACTCTAGATTTGTCTATGCTTGAGGAATTGGTTCACCTCCAGCAGTGCTCATTTTAGCGCTTCACCGGTGAGTGTATTTTACTAGTGCTTCGGCCGTTCTATATCTCCGTTCACCAGTTCTGTCTGGTAGTGTGCAAGCAAACTTCATGCTCATTGGATGGTGACCGTTACATTTTTTTACCACTGGAAGGTAGGTCTAAGCCTCAAGGGTCGGTGCCAGTTTGGCTAAAAGATTGCTTAGAAGTAGCTGTGAAAATTCCGTTCTGCGGGTGGGAGTTATCTAGTTTTATCTTTTTAAGAACCCATTTCCAAAATTATTCTCTGGTTTTCCCTACCTCGTTATGTTCTTTTGGTGGCGCACCCCGACTCTCTAGTGGTTCCCGACATATAGCTGGTAGTACGCAGAGTGCATCCGCTACAGAAAGTTTTTCTGGCACGTGTGTAAAGCTGTGGACGCTACCCTTTGTGCTGGGCCCAGATTTCCCTGCTGCCTTTCTGCTGCATCCGTGCCACTGCGCAGACACTTTAGACGTTTATTTGATATCAGCCCTATATTGAATGCAACTTCCAGCTTTTCATGACACCACCAACAAACGTCGTGCTGTGAAAAATATTTCCCTAAAAAAAAACGTTTTCTGGCAGCTGCCTTCCCGGAAAATTTGTCAAGCTCCGTTTTCTATTTTGTTATTTTTCGGCTAACAAGCTTTCTTTATTTTACTTTATCAGAAATGTTGTGTTTAAAGACAAGTAATCTGTTTTGTATCACAGAAGTTTCTGTTACTTTAATATTATTTGCTGTTTTATTTTATAGAAAATGTTTGTGTAAAAACAATGATCCATTTTAAGCTACAGACAAGTTCTGTTATCTGTTTATATTTTTTTCCCTTATTTCTCTTTTTTTTCTGTTCCGCTGTACAGAAATTTCATGTGTAAAGACTATTTTCTATCGCGATGAATAGTGAGCGAACCAGGAATGCCGCTGAAGCCAACGTTTCAGCAAGGGCAATTCCCTTCGTGAGGGCAGTTGCCGCCATGACGAAGATCATTTCGCTTGTCGAAACGTTGACTGTAGCCGACATTCCTTGTTCGACCACTGTTTATCACTTCTAGCCTCCATCGTCCTGTGAACTTCAGTCCTGTTTGAATTGTCTATCATGCCTCACAGAAACATGTTAAGATAACAAATATCCTGTAAATATGCAGTTTGTCTCAAAACGAAGTGTGCTATAAGCTGAAAATATTTAACTGTAAGGCAAAAAGACGAAGGTCACACGTAGCGCTCGTGTGTGTCCGTTTTTTTTTTTAACTCAGTTTTCTTGTGTTGCTGTTAAATATGGTCAACACTTTCCTTGTCAATGGCTGTAAGAAATAACTTGTAATTTCGGACATTGTAGAAAAAAACGAATTTTTGTTTCATTTTACATCAAAAGGTCATTTGACAGATAAATATGAATACAGGAATATTATTAGAACTGCTTACGCGCACCAGGGGAGGTATTCTGTAAGAGTCCACCTAGTGGGCATGTCCATTTCGTCTGCTGCTGAAGTACCGATGGGCTGTGGCACCTCGCTGCTGCGGACGCGCAGACCAGCCCAGCCAATCAGAAATTCAACAGCAGACGAAATGGACATGCCCACTAGGTGGACTCTTACAGAATACCTCCCCATGTTCAGAAAACAAGCAAAATCAGTTTTACTCCAGTTATAACAGTTTAAAAGTCAATTTCTCAGGCTATAGATAAGCATCCGCTTGTCATGGATCACATGTGTGCGTAAAGAATGAAGAACAGAAAAAAGACATGCCCTTTCAAAGCAAGGTAAGCAAATTGCATAAATACGCGCAGCTTTGTGTTTAGTAGGCACTGATAGCCAATTTACCGAACCCCCCCGACACTGTAAGTAAGATGTTTTTGAAGTAGTGACCGCGCGTGTTCATGCAGTATTTCGTGGCACTCAGTAGCATCAAGCTGGGTGTGCAGCGTGTATGATGTCACGGTGTCCAGTTATGGTGAAGTGCACATTGAATAGATGTGAGCATTTTAAAAATGCAAATACAATCGAATGCTGTTTTGATGTAAAAGGAAACTGTTGTGGAAAGTCAGATATTGATTAAAGTGTATTGTCGTTGACTGAAAGAATAGCAGAACTGCTCCCACCTTAACATTTCAGAACTGCTCCCACCTTAACATTTCTTAATCTAATTTCATTTTAACGCTTTCTTTATATATAAGCCAAGGAACCAGACATTTCATGAAACCGCGCATGACACACAGCAGGTGGCAGCTCTAACGATGTGGTAAATTTTAAAGCAAGAAAAACCGATGGCTAAATAAGACACATGAACACAAAACAGAAATAGTGAACTTCTTACTACTGTAGACGAGAACTAGCTTACATGTCGAACCATAATGGTGCTGAAATGTGTGTGTGTGTGTGTGTGTGTGTGTGTGTGTGTGTGTGTGTGTGTGTGTGTGTGTGTGTGTGTGTGTGTGTATGTATGTATGTATGTATGTATGTATGTATGTATGTATGTATGTATGTATGTATGTATGTATGAAACGCGTATGTATGAAACGCGTATGTATGCGAGGCCACTCAAAGTGACCTCGGCATTACGTTGTTGGAGACTTGCTTTGAAACTCAATCTTGAAGACACCTGAATATGGAGACAGCCTTTGGTGCAAGGTCGTGCTGCCTGCTTGCTGCGCCTTGGTTCTTCTGACCTGTAAAACAACAGTGGTGCTTTATTATACATATGATAGCAGAATGATTGCACAGAGCTCAGTCGATTTTTTTTTTTGTGTGTGAAGAGTAGTCAACAAAGCCATGCAGTTTGTGCATATCTGAGTGCCGTGTGCGAATCCACTCACAAATAATTTTATTATACTAGCCAGATGACCATTTGTTTTGAGGCAAATGCAGAATATTAGTATGTGGCCAGTCAGTGGCACCCTATCCACTTTGAAACAAAGAGCGCTCGCCATGGGGCAAAATGTACACGCATCACCCGCGTACACACACAATACACACTACGTCGTGTTGGTGGTCGCTGCTTGTTTAACAAAATTCAGAAGTCTATGCAGAACATTGCACTGACAAGCTTCATATTATTGTTGTCTGTGTGCACTAAGTTAGGTGATGTGTGAACCTCAGGTTAATTGAGGCATCTGTGGTTTTCTTTTTAAAATACTGCTAAGCACACAAAAAAGATCCATTCGCAATGACTGTTGCTTCATTTTAATCGAGCCAACAGTCAGTGAAGACAAAGAAAGCAAAATATCTCATGTGGGCTCCACTGCACGGAATCTTTTTAGGTCTGCAGCACTACGAAGGCCTCTCCCAATGATCTCACATTACCCCTGTCTTGCGCCAGATGACCCTATCGTATGTCTTTCGAAAATTTTGGGATATCCGGTCTTAAAGTCTGCAGTGAAATACATACGCCTTCCAACATATAGATTCCCGAATGTATGCACAGGATGAGTTTAACATGTAACGTCAATGCATATTTTAGCAGATTTTGGAGACGGATATCTCGAAAGTGGCGCTAATCTTCGGATTTCTGCTACGGAGAAACGGCTTAATTACTGCTTCGCATCACTTTCGAAATGGGAACATATGCCCTAAAGACAAATAACTAGGAAGTTATGCTGTGAATCGTTTTAATTAGTCAACTGGACATTGCGATTTGTCGCTCAAGTCCACTTCTTCAGGTATTTCACCTCAACAGGACAAATTGCCCTATAAGCTCCTTGCGCTTCTTTTTAATTTTTCGTACAAAAAAAGAAGAAGAAGACGCGTGGTATATCCGCTGCATAAACCCTAAGCTTGCTTTTTTTTCTGCAACTGAAATATAAGACTGAAAGCGAAGTTTGCTTCTCGCAACGCAGGCTAGGTGCGCTCAAAACATGTAGCAATCGACAAGAATGCAGACATCATAGGCTTGCAGGCGTCACGGCGTCTGTGCGGCGCGTGGCCACGCTGGGTGCATACACGTTCCGCGGATTGCGGCAACATGCTGACGCGTTCACCCTTTGGATGGAGGAGCCCATAGAGTCTACCACAAAATCGATTACTCTATGGACCCCTGTGCTGTCAGCGCGTTTTCTGGACCACCGCCGCCACTATCAGCGCTGAAAATGCTGCGCAGGCGCACAGGGCATGAGAGAGAGAGAGAGAGAGAGAGACGAAACTGACGTCCACTGGTGTGGGCTGCAAGCCCGGTCCAGACACGGCCCCCTCTGCGCTTAGAGGTCCGCCAGTCCGTGTCGTTGCAGCACATGTGCAGCCCGCGAGGTCCTCAGCCGGTGCGGGTCCGTCGCGCGCAGTGTGGCCTCCCATTCCTGCCATGTGGAGAGCTCCGAGGGGCATGAAAGACAACGCTATGTCCATCGTGCGCACCGTGTAATCCGAGCTCTCGTGTGTCGTATGCATTATGTCACCTCTGCTGTAACGTCGAACAGCAGAAACGAAAAAAAAAATGACAATATATACTTCAGTACCAGATATAGCATTTACCATGTACAGCACCTACGCGACCCTTCGAACCATTCGAGTGTACCGTCCATCGGAAACAAATCATGCTTCAGCTATTTTTCCAACAATATCAAGTAAAATGGTTCAAGGTAGAAAATAGTCCTAATAATGTAAAGCGGTAGACATTTCGTTAACTGTATAGTATTAGATTAGTGAAACAATTACACATGCCACCTTCTTACTTTCTTTTACTAAAAGTTTTGCTGCAGTCCAGTTTATGCAATTTTTTTTCCATTTATTTCGCATTTTTTGCGATCTGTCATTGTTATATTTATTTATTCGTCGGAGTCGGGAAGTGAGGCTAGCAGACAACAGGCGAGCGATTCTTTGTGGCTACGAGCGTGATGGCAGTATATCTTCGCGACACGGGTACTAGCATCTGCTGTGCTTTTAAAGTGTGCTGAGAGCACACCAAACAACGCAGTCCAGTGTTCTCGCTAACTGTTTTCAAAATGAAACAATGTATTCAGCGCTCAGGCAAAATATTTTCCCGCCGTTTACGCACTAAGACACTAGAACCGCGCCAAACGAAGCAACAAAATCAATACTGGTCCCATGTCCCCCATATCCGGGTTCGTATGCAAGCATAATACTCCCAAAGATAAAGCAAAATAAAACGCACACACACACACACACACACACACACGCACACACACACACACACACACACACGCACGCACACACACACACACACACAGGCCTCACTTCCCAGTCACTTCATGAAACTCATCACTTAATTGTCGTTAAGGCCTGACGTCGTTGAATGAGCATTTGTTGAGAACTCACCCAATACATTCCGAAAAGGCGATAATAGACAATAAGCCATTTGTAAAGCACACTTGCTAGGCCGTATGTGTGCTATAACAAAATTAAAGCTAAATTTAAGACCCAGATCACACGTGGTCTCACAAAGCGCAACGTAGTACGCTGAAATGTCAGTATGCGTAGTTGCTAAATTTGGTCACTGCCCGCCTGAATTTTCAATGCGGGCATTGCAGTCTTGTACTGTCATTAACAAGCGGAAAGTGTCAGGTAAAAGAATACGTCGTGCACTCTTTTGTAATGTGCTTAAAAAGAAAACCACTGACCTATTAAGAAACGGAGCAAGGAAGCCAAGCGTTGACTCGAAGGGCAGCCATCTTAAATATGACGCGTTGCTTGATATGATTGATGTATGCAAAAAACGTCGTGTATGAAAGGGGAAAAATATATCTGTAATGTTGTTTTATAGGTATTTATGCATTTAATATAATTTAGAACGCTTATATATCATTTTTTTATTCTTTTAACATGTTTCTTTCATAGAGCGTTCACAAAAAATTTCTTTTGTGCTACATGGATTTTCTTTAAATTTACAGCCATTTTTTTTTTACAGTGTAGGAGCCTGCCGCTAGCCAGCAAATGCACTTTGGTCCAAAGCATATCTGTGCGGTGAAGCTTGTGGAAGTACTACAGATGGAGCTAAGCCCATTCCAAAAAGATACTGGGGGTACTGCTGCAGTGACGTTTTTTTTTCTTTCTCTATTGGTTCCCGCGGTGTTCTTCGTACCTTTGTCAGTACCAGTCCCAGCGTAGTAGCTGCACCTTAGTTACACGGACGTGCTAGCCGCAGTTACGACGCACCTCAGTTACCGGACTGAACTATGGTAACCGCCAACTAAGGCATTTATTCATGGAGCATTTAGGCGTGCGGACAGTGACCTCGCGTTGACGTTTGCCTTCTTCGTCCTGTCACCTGTAGTAACAGCCTAAGTTTGCCACTCTATCCGCCATGATGATTGCCCTCACGAGCCCTGCCTAGAACCTATACTGTTTCATTCTTAAACTTAAAACCTTATGATGAGGCAGATGTGTATAGGTTCGCGCGTCTGTCACATTGTTGAAGCTAGCAAGCACCACGTTGGCAGCGTCGTTATCCGTCGAATTGCGTACTATACCTGGGATCGTATTTTAAATTAGTCCGAAAACACAACTGAAACTTCTTTTACGATTTCCCGTCGGTGGTTTGTCATGTTCCGCGGCACCCGCACTTCGAAATTCGTGTACGCTGTGTAGAATGACCGCACGATGTGATGAGTGCTCCTTTGTGTACGTATCCGGGATAGCGCCGTGCCCCCCGGTACCTCTGGAAAACCGTCTTTCGCAGCCATAAGGTCAGAAAGCTTATTACGAAGATGGTGCCGCATAAATGCGCAGCCGCGGATCTGTTATTTCACGAAATCGCTGCTTGGCCTGAAGCCAAATTCAAAATGTTCCTGGCCGCAGACGACGAGTGGCCTACGCAGTCGAAAGCGATAAGGACGCAAGGTACGTTTCAGAAAGCTCTACTTGCCAACATCAAGGATATTTGTTCTGAAAGAGGATCGAGTCTGCCTTTTTCGTACGTGCGTTATTGATGAATTCGAGCGTCGTATTGAACTGGTGGCATCGTCCGCGAGCTGGTTGACGCAACGGCGTTCCCGATGTATGAGTGACCTCTGTCTTATTTACTGTTAGAATTTCGGGCTGTTCGTATTGATATGTTATATCTATCGCCATAATTAGATTTAATCACTGGCGGCGAGACGCGATAACAAATACAATTCGAAACGTTATTATTTTTTCACTTCCTGCTCTTTAGAATTGACGTAAATGTGTATAGTGGGCTTTCTAAAGTAAAAATGACTGTTAAAGTAAAAAAAAAGGTCATTTTTTTAATTATCGGCCACTAGCGGCAGATTTCACGAATGCACAGAGTTAGTTTCTCCCTGTTTAGAGATTGCATGCGAATATGTACTTGCACTCCTAATTGTATTCGTTGCATAGTTAAATCAGTACAGCCTGCATCCGCGAACCAAGCGCAACACACAACGACCTCTGTCACGTGAGTGGGAACGACAAACACGTTCACCTCTGAAGAATGCTCATGTCGGCTGGAAACATTGAGAAACGTTTAGTGAAAATAAATGATTTGGTCGTAGATGCATACAATTTTAGTGACTCTGCCGTCACCAGCGGCGACCAACAGAGAAGAGTGCGAGATCAAAACAGGATCTCAGACAGTACAGCGGCGCATGCTGAGCTGTCCATGGCACGGTCTGCCTCTACCAACCACCCCGTTGCCCCATTGCCCGGAATACTCCTACTCGCTGGCTTTGCCCACATGCGCAAGCATTACCACAAAGCCTTTCAACAGTGCATCCGTCCGCACATCCCCATTCCCTCGAGGACTGGCTCGCTCTACTATGCGGGGCACCGGGATAGCTCTTATGGGCCCTCGTGCGGCGCGTCCAGCAATAGTGCCTCAGTGGCATCTCCTGGATGACATTAAGGTATCCTACACCGCAACAAGAGAGAGTAAACGTTTATTGTAACAGACTGTTTGGTTATGGTGGGCGGAGCCCCTCCTCCAGGGCCCCACTGGTTACAGCGGCTCGCCGGGCCTGGTCAAGGGTCGCCAGTTGGCTTCCCAATTCCACTTCCGCGAGTCGCGCCTCCCACGACCAGTTATGTAGAGTGTTGTCTAGCAGCGGCGAGGTGGCAGCCGCCGGACGTGACGCGCACTGGAATGTTATGTGTTCCAATGTCGGTGTTCCTTCGCACCACGGGCATGTGTTGCTGTATTTGTCTGCGCAACAAGGGTTCGGCGACACCAGGTGAGTCCCGTCGGACCCCGGACACAGGGCCGTGTCTAATAAAGTTTTAATGCGTTAGCATCCCGTGCTTCATGCACTTTCCGGGTGCTATGAATTTTTATGCTTGCATCTAACCATTTTCCCGCCTACCTATGTCACTGTGCCATAGTTGAATGTAATAGTCTTGGTCGAATGGTTATAGCATCAGACTGCTTTGTTGAGAGAGCAAGGTTGGAAGCCAAACATCGGACCAACTTGGGTCACTGACAGTGGTGTAGCTAGGCCGTCTGGCACACGGGGCCCATAGGTCTTCTGTCACCCCCCCCCCCCCCCGGGTGTAGTCGAGGAAGTCGAGGATATCAACAATTTCCGGGTGTCGTCAGACTCACGGACTTCACGTCACTGCCAATAGATGGCGCAGCTTGTCCAGAAAGAAGCGCGAAAGAGGAGCCCAGTTTCCGCATGACACGTCTGAAAGCGTTCGCGGAGGAGCTGCGCGGCAGATCCGCCCAAAAGGGCCAGCAATGGCGGAGCCGGAGCAGGAACCGTAGCCGAGGAAAAAGACCAAGATGGTTCGGAGAAGAAGGCGACTCCCGGGACCAAAGCAGAAGCAAGTCAAGGAGCCGGAGCCGAGGAAGAAGCACGAGCCGGGACGGACGCCGGGACGAGTACTACCCGCCACTGGGGAAGCAGAACGGGCCCGGAACAAAACAACAGCAGACGAAAGGTGGCGTGAAGGTGAGCTGGAGAGCAGGCCCTCCCAAATCACTATTTCCGCACTCGGATACCAACACTACACAGACAAACAATGCAAAGAAACTAGAGGAGGAAAACAAGGCATTAAGAAAGGAGTTAGAGCAATGTCGCGAAGAGACTAGGCAACTTAAAAGAAAACTAGACGAGCTCATCAAAGAGATGCAATGGCAGAGACAGGGGAGGAACGTGACAAACACGTCGGCTCCATCAGTTGAGGACACGCAACAGACAGAAGAGCAAAACTTCAGAGACGAGATCAAAGGTTTCATGATAACAGTACAGAAGCAGATGCACGAAATGCAGCAAAAGCAAGCGTTGCAGGAACAGAGCTTCCGCACCTACGTTAAAAACCAAAATACCCAGAGAACCACTAACGACGCCAGAGATAGACTCTACAATGAGAGGCGTTTCGGACCTGAAAGCCAAAGTGCAAACAATAACAACACAGCATGGCAGGACAAAACCAATTAAACGCATGGCAGTGGAACTGCAGAGGGTATCGGAGGAAGCAGGGCCTCTTAGAGCAGTTCATTAACACTAAAGGAGCACAACCAGACATAATCATGCTACAGGAAACCAACATAACACCCACGCTAAGGGGATACACGTGCCAAGAGAGCGGAAGGACCGCAACCCTCATTAGCAATAAGATAGTAACCATAGCACACAAGGAGATTGAGGGGACAAAAATCGAACATGTGATCACAGAAATCATACCCAAAAAGAAATATAAAGGGAGAAGCACGTTCATAATAAACCTATATAGCCCCCCTAGACAAAAAGATGGAGATTTCGAGAAGCTGTTTGCCGAGGCAGACAAACTAGCCAGATCGAACACACTCATCATAGCAGGGGACTTTAATGCCAAAAGTCCGAACTGGGGCTACCAGAAGGCAGAACGAAAAGGACAAAAGATAAGTGACGCGGCGGAAAGGATCAGATGTGAGCTACTCACAGACGAAAACCAACCTACGCGACTAGGGAATAGCGTAAGCCCAGATACCTGCCCAGATCTAACCTTTGTGAGAGGAGCAAGCCAGGTCGAATGGGAGAACACGCTAGAAAACCTAGGCAGCGATCACTACATCATAAGAACGTCAATAGAGGCAGGAACAATCAAGAGAAAGATAGGATTGGCCCATTTAACAGATTGGGACGCGTTCAGACAAGGAAGTCAACAACTAAAGGGAGAGATCACATCCATCAAGGAATGGTGTCGGCAGCTCAAACAAATACAGGAAACATATACGCATGAAATAGATAGGACGGAGCAAGTACCGGAGGTGGACAAACGTCTGCTTGGGCTATGGGAAGCGAGACGTGGGCTCACTAAAAGATGGAAAAGACAAAAGCTTAACAAGAAACTCAAAAAGAAAATAGCAGAAATCACAGCAAAAGCAGAGGAATATGCAACGCAACTGGCCAGGCAAAGCTGGCAACAGTTTAGCAGTTCGCTACAAGGTACGCTCAACACGGCCAAAACGTGGCGCATTCTGAAAGCATTAATGGACCCAGGGAAAACAAAGGCAGAGAGCAACAAGGCAATCCAGAGGCTGATTCACCAGTACGATGGTACCGAAGAGCAGCTAATGGAGGTCTTGAAAAACAAATGCTACGGACAGGAAAGACCCGAAGAATATAAAGGGGAATATCAAGGGGAAGAAAACGCAGATATGGACAGGCCAATCACACGAGAAGAAGTGAACGCAGCTCTGGGGTCCCTAACCAAAAACACAGCACCGGGAGCAGACAAAATTAACAACTCCCTCATTCGCAACCTAAGCGAGGAGGCGATAGATCAATTAACAATCTACTTAAACAAATTGTGGAACGAGGGAACGATCCCGGAGGAATGGAAACACGCCGAGGTCGTAATGATCCCGAAGCCAGGAAAGAAACTACAGATAGAAAACCTAAGACCAATCTCCCTCACCTCGTGCTTGGGAAAGTTATACGAAAGAATAATCACAAAGAGAATACAGCAACTCATGGGAGGGAAGGAACTGTATCCGCACAGTATGTTTGGCTTCCGAGCAAAGCTATCAACACAGGATGTCCTCCTACAGATTAAGGAAGAGGTCCTAAGCAAAGCACCCAAGACAGGAGAAAACATCATAATGGCACTAGACATCAAGGGAGCCTTCGATAATGTCAGCCACACGGCAATAATGGAAGGGCTTCAAAATATAAATTCTGGGAAGAGGACTCATGACTACGTGAGAGCCTTCCTAGCAAAAAGAACGGCCACAGTAGGACTAGGGGATATAAGAAGCGAAACCTTTGTCACCCCAAGCAAAGGTACGCCACAGGGCTCAGTCATTTCACCCATACTGTTTAACATTGCGATGCTTGGCCTGGCCAGGGAACTAGGCGAAATCGAGGGCATACGACATGCAATGTATGCGGACGATATCACAATATGGGCCAACCAAGGAACGCTAGGACAAAAGCAAGAGAAACTGCAAGAGGCGGCAAACCGCGTAGAAAACTATGTTAAGGCAAGAGGCCTGGCTTGCTCCACAGAGAAATCGGAAATACTCAGAATTGGAAAGAACCCCACCAAGGCCGAAATCGAAATAAACTTAGAGGGCCAGCTTATAGCGGAAAAGAACATGATAAGAATTCTAGGAATGTGGCTGCAAAGCAGCGGAAAATGCAGTCACACAATTAGCTTACTCCAAAAATCGACAGATCAAGTAAGCAGGATGATTACGAGAGTTTCAAATAGAAGACATGGCATGAAAGAGGCAGACACGATCAAGTTGGTTAAAAGTTTAGTGGTCAGCAGAGTCACATACTCGCTACCTTACCACTTGATGAACAAGCTAGAAAGAGAACAAGCAGAAACCATACTAAGGAAGGCGTACAAAACGGCACTGCACCTACCGAGGAATACTTCAAACGACAAGCTACTGCAGCTAGGAATACACAACACGTTCAGCGAGCTGGCAGAAGCGCAACTAAACACACAAATAGCGGGACTTTGGCAGTCGGCTACAGGAAGAATGCTCCTAAAGAGACTAGGATATGATACGAAAGGGGCAATAGATCGAGAGGCAGACATCCCAGACAACGTCAGACAAACCCTCAGAATAAGTCCAATTCCACGCAACATGGATGCGAACCTACACGCAGCCAGAAGGCAGGCAAGGGCAGATTACGTGGAAGGCCACCTGGCAACACAGGAAAACACGGTGTACACGGATGCAGGGCTATACCCGTGGGACAAGCACACTAGAACACACAGAGTAGCTACGGCTGTAGTAGACTACATGGGAGAGACAATCAGCTGCGCAACCATAAGGAATTGCACGGTAGCGGAGGGGGAAGAGGTCGCCATAGCGCTTGCAGCGACCGAAGGCTACCGAAGAAACAGATCACTGACCATATTAACAGACTCCAAAGCGGCATGCAGGCATTACATGCAGGGGAGAGTCTGTAAAGAGGCCCTGCGAATCCTCCTCGGAGCAGGAACCCTAGGAAATAAAGTGACACACAAGCTTTTCTGGATACCGGCCCATACCGGGATAGAAGGGAACGTGAGAGCAGACAGTCTAGTTCGCGAGATCACATACCGAGCTGGACAATATAGAGCCTCTCGAGAACCCTACAACGGTGGAGCCGACGTGTGCGGAAATATTAAACTACTATAGAGGGCAGAGAATCAAATATCCTCCGCCACACACACTACTTACACAACAGGAAGCAGCCGACTGGAGAAGGCTACAAACCGGAACTTTCTATAATCTACACATATTAAGTAAAATGTACCCGACACAATACAGAAACTCCTGCCCATGGTGCGGAGAAATACCAACTCTTTACCACATAACATGGGAATGTAAGCATAACTACACATTCCATAAACATAAAAACCCGAGTGCGGAGCAATGGGAGGGCCTGCTCACCAGCAGCGAGCTCACCGCCCAAAGGGCGATCGTGCAGCACGCGTGCGAAGTGGCCAGGCTCAGTGCAGCCCTGGAATAGGGGCACACCCGTGCTGAGAAGCCAGGCAGCAAGCGCAAGACGGCTCACCGCTAAACCCCTTCATAGAACCAATAAAGTTTTTCTCTCTCTCTCTCTCGGAGACCACGCGCAAGCTTCGCGGCGGCGGCGCCAGATGGCGCCGAGTGTTCTTATAGGGAAGCGCGAAAGAGGAGTCTTGCTGAAGTACACGCCCCGCACATAACCCGTTTCGACGGTGGCAATACGTTGTGTCGCTATATTGATTCAATGCGAAACGCGTTATCGTCGGCAGCCATTGTGAAATGGGTTCTGCCCTTCTTTAAATTAAAAAAAAAATATGTATGGCAAAAAAAACATGAATATATAGCTTAACTGCCGGTGGTCTGTTCCAAACCACCGTCTGTTGCACTTCGCAACTGCGCAACTATAGTTTCTAGCGAACAACTAGCGTCTAGCGACTAGTGCCAGTGAAGTGTCTGGTGAGCTCCTGAACAAGACTTTGCAATGCGGTGAGCGCGGCTTAAAGCACGGATCTCTGACCTCAAGGACGTGTCACATAGGGCTAACGCATTTATTTCGCATTTACCGTTAAAACGCCACTGAATGTTTTGGCTACCCAAAAACGTTTCCAAAGCTCTCCACAAGGGACTCTGCACATGATCAATGTACTAGTCGGGATCGAGCCATCCGGTAGAACAGTTTTTCTTTTCCTTTTTTTTTCTTTAGCTGCCACAGGGTCCAAGGATCTGTCGTACGCACAAGTAGTAGCCGCGGACTTTGCCAGCGCCACTAACACCTTCTCACGTAGTACGTAATGTTGGAGAGGCTGCAGTTTGATCATTTTGCTCGGATATTGGTCGGGGCAATCGAGCTCGTTGAGAGTGGAACGCAAGGTCGGTGGAAACTGTTGAATGACCGAACTGCACCATTTTTATCCGACTCAAATCGCTCTTGTTAGCAAAGCAAACTCTTACAAAGCGTGTCGTGCACTTGACCTGGCCGCATGTCGCCTTCTAACAGGCGTTGAGCCAAGTTCATTTCGCGTTCGCTGGGGCTCAAAATAAGTTCTCCGCTCGTTGAGCATGGCAGGCGTGCTATTGACAGTGACCGCGCTGGCGCCGCTAAAGGTTGAGAGTGAGTTGGCCGCATCGGTATAGGCGTTTCCTGTGACGTCATCAGGTCTCGTGTGGTCGCACACTGTAGCTTTCGCATAACAAGCATTTGCATGAGTTGGGCTGCAGTGCGTAGTGAACGTTGCTTTCAGTGAACCACGCCACTTTTTCGGTGTTTCAGACGGTCTGCAGGCGTCCGCTGCAGTTTTTTTCATGGTGATACTGCGCCGTAAATGCGGTCTCTATAGTACTGCGTCGCATGAGAAAAAGATCTGACAAGCATATGCTGGTGGGCTGGTTTCGAGTCGTATATTAGCGGACCTTGCCTCTTGAGCCAACAAAACTGAACGTATAATTTTTTTCCCACAGTTTGATACATCTAAATACAAATTTATGCTCGGGAACCTTATGGAAATGACATATTAGCCTTTATGATGCGCTGGAGCGAAGTTGCATTGTTCGAAAATAATTAATGACATTTCATTGTTTATATATATATATATATATATATATATATATATATATATATATATATATATATATATATATAAACGAGAAGAAAGGGGGTTAACCAAGGGACCCGATAATTATTAGTCATATAATGAGAAGCCAACAAACACTGACACCAAGTACAACATCTTGTACTTGGTGTCAGTGTTTGTTGGCTTCTCATTATATGACTATATATATATATATATATATATATATATATATATATATATGTGTGTGTGTGTGTGTGTGTGTGTGTATATTATAGGCTCAGGAACAACGATGAAGACGTTTTGCCAGTGTTCTTTGATATATATATATTGAATGGTGTTTGGGCTTTCTGTGGATAAGAGTGGCTGTGCTTGTTTCGTCGCCTGAATATTTTGCAGCCCATTGGGCTATTTGGAGGCCACGGACTGCATTTACTCACTCACGTGAGAACACTGCATTTGCCGCTCCCTTTCTGAGCGACGAAAAGGCAATATAACCGTCGCTCTTTGTGCATTGTGTCGGCGTAAAAATAAGCGATTGCTCTTAATTCAGCCAATAAACGAACAGACAAACAAAATTATCGTATCTGTCTATGTTCTTCATTGCACACAATGCTCTTTCTAGACTTACATTATCTCTGAGAACTGTGTAACGTGCAAATCACCATTGGGCGTAGCTACTGCCGTGCCTCTTGCTGC
Source organism: Dermacentor albipictus (assembly GCF_038994185.2). Classification (NCBI taxonomy): domain Eukaryota; kingdom Metazoa; phylum Arthropoda; class Arachnida; order Ixodida; family Ixodidae; genus Dermacentor; species Dermacentor albipictus. Next base: position 193,635,337 of record NC_091821.1, read on the forward strand.
GCTTTCTTTGTTCTCCATATCACATTTGCGAGAACGGGACACGTGTGTGTGTGTGTGTGTGTGTGTGTGTGTGTGTGTGTGTGTGTGTGTGTGTGTGTGTGTGTGTGTGTGTGTGTGTGTGTGTGTGTGTGTGTGTGTGTGTGTGTGTGTGTGTGTGTGTGTGTGTGTGTGTGAGAGAGAGAGAGAGAGAGAGAGAGAGAGAGAGAGAGAGAGAGAGAGTCGGTACATGCCACCAGTTTGAGGGAAAAATGTAAACAACAAAAGTTGTGTGATAGTTGTTACTGCATTGCAATATATAAACAAATACTGAGGGATTTGCGAGAAGTGGTGAAAACAACACGTGATAATTTTATTGTGGCTGTCCGGCAGGAGCGAGATGCAGTCCACAGCACACCGTTGGCGGTAATTTAACAAAAGGGAAGTGACGCACGATAGCAAGCGCATATGATAATCAGGAAGAGCCAACACTTTGCTCTTGTTTTTTTTTTTGCATGCCCATATTCTTACCTTAATGACCCGCACCATTCTACATCAAGGCAAGTTAAAACAACTTGGTCACACGTATCTCTGGCCATTGAGAGTAAATTTGTACTAAAGAAAACAATGTAGTGTTATTAATTAAGGGAAAATGAGACATCCACCCAATCGTAGTAATTGCTACGAAGGGAATCCATACACGTTCCTCGAAAGAAAAGCCTCGCAGTTGAAGAAAAATTCCTCCTTGTCCGGGACTCGAACCCGGGACCACCGCCTTTCCGGGGCAGCCACTCTACCATCTGAGCTAACCAGGCGGCTAGCAGGTGGCAGGGCGAAATCGAATTTGTCAACAACTCGAAACAAAGGCAAGAGTTTGACGTAGTAGTTCTGCGGAAACCCGCAAGATGGAGAAAAGTAATTAATTAATAAACGTAATTAATAAAAGAAGGTATGCGTGCAGACGCAAGGAGAGGGGGAACGCACAACACAAACGCAGACTATCAATCGAAGGGTGGCACAGTGGCGGAAAAGACGGTTATACACGCAAAACTTATCTATGGCGCCTCCGGAGAGGCAGCGCTTGCCGTCAATCAGGGACACGCGCGGGCCTACGCGAAAGATAACTGTTTAAACGTGATATTTAATCTTTATGTAAGATGATCGACGGCTCGCTAACGCACACACTTCCGCTATTGTTGGCAATATTCCAAGCCTCAGCCATAAGACGCGTTTCTTCGTTCTTATATTTGAATAAAACTATTTAAATCATAAATTTTTGGAACGCATTTATAATCCAAACATTGCAATGGTCTGTCTGCCCGACATAAAAGCGAGGGAAGAATTTTCTTCTTTTTTTTCCGCTTTTTTTTTGCTTTTACAGTTAAACCTTTAAAGCAAATTTTGGGCCTGGGAACACTAGTAGTGCTACCATCCGCAAGGCGCTCTAAAGAGAAAATCAATATAGTATTAGTGAAATACTCATGACACAATTAGGAGAATCAGGTTAACGAAGTTTGTGTATATATCTGTATTGGAGGGCCTTCTCATGGCAGCAACACTGGACCGTCTCGTCCCTTTCAGTATATATCATTCACGTTTTGGTCACGTTGTGATTGTCGCCTTTGGTCTCCTCTGTATGGTATGGGTTTTCACACATGAAGTTCAAACACATTTATTGTGCTGTAAACACCATGGACAGCTGGGCAAGCACAGGAAGTGTGGCGATACTGTACGTTCAAGAGAGCGCGCGTGCTGCTGCCTAGTTGAATGGTACACGGTGTCTATAGCAAAAACGGCACAAAGTAACGGGACAAGCAAGGGACAGACAGGGATACGGAGCGCTGACTTGCGTGTTTGCCTTTTTTCTTTGTGCTGTTAATTTCCGCTGGTTTTGTTCTCAGTGCAGTGTAATCAATTTTAGGTATGGCCTTGCAAACGTGAATCTTCTCGGGTCTGTCAGAGCAGCTAGGTGGATTAATCGAGGCAGATGCGTTGGGCAGTAGTAATTTGCACTATATAGTACTCGATGCATTCCCTTCTCTGAGGGGCTGTTGCAGCCTCTAGCACGACGTCCGAATCTTGCAGAAAGCAGGGCAAACGCATAGACATGGCAAGAGATTGTAGGTACGATAGAATCTACGGTTGTTTTTTCTGCTCTTCCGAAAGCAACGTTGCAAAGTCACAAGTGTAAAAATCAGCGTCACAGAGCTTAATGTAAAGGAGCAAAATACAATTAGAAAATGTCATAAATCCTCCCTCCCCCCTTCCCCCCCCCCCCCAGCCATTTCTGGAATAATGTTATCACGGCGGGAAAGACAATGTGTAATCTCTGGGCAGGCTAACGAACCTTTGTACTTGTGTAGTGCGATGGCCGACAAGAAAGAAAAGAAACAAAGAATGCAGACTGCCGAACCGAGCAGCTCAGGCTCAGTGCACCCCTCGCATTTTTCTACTCGTCCGCGGCATACGCTGCTCCAGACTGAATCATAACGAGACTTTTCCCGTTCGCGATTTTGTTATAGCTCGTTCAGCGACCCTAAACCGCACGAGATCTTTTTGAATCCGTTGCTATTCTCCGTCTATAGTGTTTGATGCCTGACCGATCTATGGCGCAGGGCATGGACTAGCTATTAAAGACACCGGTGCAGCGATGTTGCGCGGTGCATGAGGACTGAAAATTATTACGAAAATGACATGCATTATTACCAACGAGCAAATGAACCTCTTCACTTTCGTTTGAAGTCCCCTTTGTAATACGTCCCATCCTCTCTACGGCAAAGAAATCTTGCCGTTCGCTAGCAAAACCACCGTCGAACGGCGGTCCGCGAACGGCAAACGGGGTGCGGCGAGTTGCCGTGCCGGTAACGTGGACGGGCCTTAAGTGCGATAACATCGCGGCCGCGCGCCTTATGCTGTAGATGCGAGCGATAGGTTGCAGGGTTGACCCGAGAAGGATGATGGCTTGATGTGGCAGTGTCTTCTCGGGCTCGCAAGGGAGGAAGGCGGGGAGGGTGCGTGCCGTATTCTCAAGCGTGCCAGGCGGGGGCGGGGGGGGGGGAAGAGGAGGGTCAGCTCACTGCGCATATCCGCTTCTACTCCAGCTGCGGTGGCTGAGGGCGGCCGCGCGCGTCCTATCTTGGAGGCAATCTGCGGTGGGTTTTAAGGCCAGCCGACCTGAGATCGCTGATGGCTTCGTGTGCGCTGTGTTCTCGCTGAAGCGAGAGGAAGCACGAAGAATTCGCTCGCCACGTGCCTCACATCACGCAAGCGTTCTGACAGCGACTGTCCGCGATCATCGAGTGAGATGTGTTCGTGTTTGTCTGTGCGCGCGTGACTACGTGCTTGTTCAGTTAGTAAGCGAATGTTTGAAGTAGTTTATGCAGATGATAAAAGGACTAACCTTACTTCGTATAGATGTCTAATAACATGCTATCACGATCAGAGCTTTGCCTTAGGGTGAAACTGTGACTTCTTTAGCATTTTACAAATTACAAAAGACCTCGGAAATTGTCAAGCTGTATCAAGCATACTCATAACCAAGAGATCCTTACGTGAAAATTTTAATTGATAATTAATCATTGTAATTTATCCTGCGCGATATATCTTCTTCTATATAATTCCGCTCCATAGGCAGAGTTTAGGCTATTCATGCTGTAGAGTTCTGTTGTGCTGGCACAGCAGCGCGGACTTCTTTGTAAAGACACTAATAAGAAAGACAGAAGCCAGTACGTCCCGCAGCAAACGGAATTGGATCGCCCTTTCCAATCCCTCGTGCAAGCTGTCTCTTTTGCCGTTTAACCTCTCTTCACGGAGGATATTGTAGTTCAACTTCAGAGATTTAGGCTTTTCTGCAGTTGTAGGTGTTGAACCAAGGATCAGAACGCTCGTTTCACGGAGCCTATACAAGTCGCTCCCAGAAAACACCACACCTTGTTTCGGCTTCAGTGTAAAATTTCCACATTTTGCCTTTCTGAACGGAGGTCTGAACTTCCGCAGGAGAACATAGTAGCCACAGGACCTAAAGTTCTTTGTTGGCATGGTTGAACGGTGGCAGTTGTCTGAAAAAGCCATACGAGGCAGACCTCTCCGCGCCACAATATACTGTTGACCGGAATAAATGGCCTTTTTGATAATTTTGAAACTATTTTTAAGAGAACGGCTCTTGTAAGAGTCATCCAGGTCACAAACGTCATCCCATAGGTGAGCACCTAGACGCATATCTGGTAAACATCCCGACCCTCTCTCTCTTTCTTTCCTCCTCCTCCATAGGTGAGTGTACACGTTGCAACCGTTCTTTACGAGTAGAGATTCAGCACAGTCTATGCAGATCAAATTCGCAGGATGATCAAAGTCTTTCTGCGGGAACATGATGGAGCGAGATGTCGTGCGGCAGTACATGATACTTCTCACACGTTGTCGAGATCTTAAGTGATACCCAAAATTTGTAGGATCTCAAATGTGCTCTTGGGACAAAGGAACGACAACACAGTTATGGCAGACAAACCAACGGGCATTTATTGTGTCTCTCTATGCACCAATGTCGATTACAACTAATGGAACATGCCTATGGGCGCTGAGGAATCGATGAAGTGCGTCTCACTGCGACAAAACCCCCACAAATTGTACACCGAGTTCCATTATTACATCTCTTACACAGACAGCTGTGCATGATTATGCGGCGAGTGGCGTCGATGTACAGACTCGTTTAATGCCTTTGGTACTATAATGGTATTCTTAATGTCGTAAGGTGAAGTTTGACAGACGGACTCGAAAGCGTAGACCATTGTTGTCAATAGTTCGTCGAAATGCAGCGATTTCGAGCATTCAGAAACGCCAGAACATCCTAGGCCGTTGAGCTCGTTTTGGTTCTGTTTAATTTGTTCAGACTTGGAAAGCAACTTGCTTTTAGTATTTCACTCGTTAAAATAGGGGTCCCCGAAACCGTAGTTAGCTTCTGACACTAAATGTCATTGCCTGATAATCACTCGTCGTTTAGCCTCATGCAGTAAAGAAAAAAATACATTCAGCGTTTGTGTTCTTCAATAGAGTAAGCTATAATTCCGAAAATCTAAAAGGGACATGGTAAACGTTGCCGAGCAGCCCGAGTGCCTCATTCTTTAAAGATTCAAAACGTTTTCAGCAGTGCGACCTAGTGCTTTTAGGGAACCCACCACCGTCCAAGTGATCCCAGCGAGCGCTTGTGCCTCTCAGTGCAGTTTAGTCCTACTGGTATGAGGGTGCATTTTTTCGTAGCACTGGAAGTGTTTTAGAAATTTCTTTGTTAATATTCTCATGTAATATCTGGATGTTCAGGTGCCGAAGCTTAGGTCTTGCAGGACTAAGCCGACTGAGAGGTGACACTGTACATGAGATCTGCCGAACGCTGGTGTACACGATTAAATATGTGTACAGTTGTATTCATTGACTTGCACTTTTACTTTCCCCCTCAATTGGGCGTGCCGCAGTTATTTGTCTTATAGTTGTTTCTTGCATGAACGTGACAAGCATTTGCGGTGAAAGTAAGTGAATTAATGAATGGCAATTATCCCCGTTATATACTTTTGTGATGATGGGTACAAATGCAGGGTGTCTACCAACCGGGAAAACCGGGAATTCTCAGGGAATTTGAACAGTCTGGAAAAACTCAGGGAAAACTCAGGGAATTTGTGCTTCTATCAGGGAAAATTAGCTGTAACTTTATTGAAAGGGAACGAAAGTCGTGTTAATGCTGGCTCCAGTAACAGAGGAATCGCAACGAATCGTCATTGACGCCGTGTCATCGGCACGATGCATTGCCAGAGTAGTTAACGACCGATTTTCTAGACGCCCGATTTTTCGGACACGCCCGATAATTTGTACGGTTTTGCGGCACCACCACGTACTCCATATAGTCAACGTATATTGCCCTGACTGCAGGTCTGAAATGGCATTAATCAAAGCCGCCACCGCCGCTATTTTGATTATCTCGCCGCCTCGAACCGGCACTCTCGCAGGCAGATCCGCTGGCAGCCGTAACCACCACCGTGGCAACGTTAGGCCTAGCTGTTTCTATGTTCGCTATTAAGCTTCTTGCCGTGCGGTGCCGTGTTTTTCATTGAAAGAATTCGCCGCTATCACCAATGGCACCGACTCCGCCTTTGTAATCCTCGCGATTGGCCTTGAAGCTCGCAGAGCACAGCGCGTTGCGTAATGCCAGTCTCCGAAAGTTAGCTTCGCCTCAGTACACTATTGTTAGGGGGTGAAGCATAACAAGCGTGGGAAGGGGGCAATTGTCACGGGACACAGTATGTATTCCTTAATTACACATGCGTACACCCCGTCTCCTGTCACAGTACAAGCCCTGATATGCCTAATAAGGGTACTGGCAGGCCTTCAGAGCTTTTTCAGACATGCCTGTGGTAATTTTAGCCCTTAAAGGCAGTTAAAGACATGCATTAATTTTTTTCAGACTGCCCGTTTTTTTTTTCAATTTTTTTTGCGGCCCCTCGGAAGTCCGAAAAATCAAATGTTGACTGTACAACTGACCAAGAGGATGCTTCAGATGATCCATGTGGATAAAGCGTGGTAGAAGGAGGATGAGAACAGAAAGGACCGACGCACTGAGGAATTAACGGGGAAAGAAGGGTGCCGCCGCCTTTTTGAAGGAGCTTGAGCTAAAAAAACTAAGTGTTGGCTGACGCTGAGACACAAGTGTCCCTCATCCAAACTAAAATAAATTGTTTAAGCAGTGAAACCCAACACTGAGATGTTGTGTACGGGCTGAGAGTATGTCAGGACAGTTGAGGTTGACTTCCCAGCTGCTGAGAGAGAACCTTAGTTGTGACAAAGTTCAGGACCTCATACAGATGAGCTTGCTATCAGTTGATAGAAATAGCTGATGTTAGAAAATATTTACTTATGTATGCATCGCCTTTTCATTCGTATTTGAAAATGTTCGACTCAATTTAGAATGGGCTTTACCATTTCTTTCGCTGTGCATTTTACTAAAACTTTCCTTCTATTTTCTTTTTAAATAAAATAGATATTACTCCTTGCTATTCAAACTGGATTAAGTAATTTTTTGTTTCAGCATGCTTACTAGAGAGTGACAGCATCGGGCAACGTGGTCAGCCTGTCTTGACATAAAACAAAGTTCTGGCTCATTCAGGGAATTTCGCAAAGGTGCTCAGGGAAAACCTGGAAAACTCAGGGAATTTGGAAATGTCAACTTGGTAGACACCCTGAAATGTCTTCGTTCGAACATATTTTAAACTTCTGTAAACGACAAGTCGTAAAGTCGGGGGTGAGGGAGGCGGTAGTTGTAAATGTTTCTGATGTTTCCATGGTGCGTAAGGAGTGAGTGTTTGTTGCGTTACATTTCTTTTTTTTTTATCTGTCGGAGGGGAAATGTTGTTGAAGGCCGTTTGAAACATATATATGTGCGTTGCGTAAATGCTAAGCTCCGCGACATTTATGTCGATATAATTTAATTTTGGTTGATTGGCGTACAGTTAAATACACGTACAACCAAAATTGTCGGACCTGTGCAGTCAGGGCTTCTTTAGCCTTGGTTTGCCTTCACACCTCTACCTGTGGCCACCATACACATATAGCGCGAGTTCCTCTTGCAGGCAGCCTTGCCATCCAGTTGCAGGTTGTTGGCGGTATATCGCGGGATTGGATCTTGCAAAGGGCGTTAGCGTGACCGCGGCCGCACCGCGCGAACGAACAATTAACAATGCGCGATGGATTATTCCGCCGGGTTGACGTGGTGGTTGGAGGTTATACCAGCCCCGATTTCACTGTCAGTGTTGCACTGGAGGCAACGCGTGGCTCGCGCCGCTTGGGCCGCAGGGGCCGCGTATACTACACAGCCGACGGCGCGCACGCGACGTGTACCGTCCCCGCCAGTCGGGGACGCTCGCGAACAGGTGCGCGCCGCCGATGTATCGCTTCGAGTCGCGGCGTCGTGCGGAATGTGGGCGGCCTTCCTGGCGTGTTCATTTTACAACTTGAGGGTCTAACGTCGCCGCGCGATAACGGGGGACGCGGAGGCCGCACTCTTGTGAGTGTGTGGGCTCGATTCGTGGATGCGAACACTTGTTGCCTTTCACGTCCGCTTTTTCTCTCGTGTGGGCCCTCCGGGTCTTGTGCTGCATTTTTTTGCGTTGTTGTTGTTGTTTTTTCTGTTTCTCGGGGCGTGCCCTCTTTATTCATTCGCTGCCCCTAGGGCGTTTTTTTTTTTCCTCGTTAGAACGCTTACTATAACGCCGTCGCTGACTTCAGCCTTGAGGTCAAGGCGGAATGGACGCGCGTGCCGATGGGCGGGCCTGTAAACTTCCGCTTGTGCACGGGCTTTGTTTGTCGTAAAAACTTATCCGCTGGCGACAGAAACAGATGCTAGTTAGTGAGGCTTTCCAAGTGGCGCTTTGACAGAACTGCGTGTAGTGTGGTAGTACTTGGTCGTCCTCAGTATAGGTACAGCCGCTGGCAAATTATTCAGACAACATTTGAAACAAAAGCTGTTCGATTCTGGGCTGAGTGCACGTCGTGAAGGTCAATTCCTCAGTGTCATTCCCCCCCCCCCCCCTCCTCATAGGTGCGTACTTCCTTGTGGAAGAATCGTGACAAAGGAAGTGCAGGCTCTGGATAGATAGTGGATTGCTGTACATACGGTCTCTCTTTTCTTGATGTTCCTAATGTCAACTTTCTTGCTGTTTCCACCTCTTTTCAATTGCATCAACTGTTCAGTGAGTGCGCGCCTGATATATTTAGGTGCAATCAACACTCTATGAGAGACGCCGTAGGAAGGGGGGGGGGGGGGGGTGTGCACCTGGTTATTTTTGACCACCCTGGGTTTTTTAACGCATGCAGCTCATTCTGAGTACACGAGCGTTATTGCATTTAGCATCCGATCGAAATGCGGCCGCTGTGGGCGGGAATCGAACCCCTCGTGGGCAGCAACATGCAGAACGCCATAGCCACAGAGCCACCGCAGCGAGCTATAGTGGAATTAATTAACCCTCGCATTTAACAGAAATCACATCTGCTTGTGGACTCTTCTTCAATTTACTTGTGCTTGTGGAATCTTCAGTTTACTTCTGCTTGTGGACTCTTTAGGTAGTTTATCCAAATGTACGATGCGACCGAGCTAATGACAGATAATAATAATTATAGCCACTTAAGCGTTCGCTTCGACATACCAACGTTGCTGTGTCTGCTGCTGTCGTTTGCCAGCTCGGTGTAGTGATTTCCAATAACAAGCCACTCTGTTATTATCGACGGCGGTAAAGTTGATTACGCGCGTTCTTGTCAAGCTTACCGTACTTTAATGTTTTACCATCGAGGTTAATTTTTGTTATGTCCTTGTTGTTACTCGACGTTCAGGTGAATTGCTTTTCAAGTTCCTTGCATGCCGAAAGCGGAGCTGCTGTAATAGAATTCTAACTTTATGTGAACGCGCGCGGTGTTGAATTTCTATCGTTGCCTGTCACGTTTGTGTAATTCACTGCGTCCTTCTAAGCTCGCAAAAGGTGCGTTCACGGACCCGATTCAGTTGGGCAATCTGCGTGCCTGCCTTTTTCTTCTGCCGCGGCGTCAGTGTTTTCCACTGCGTCCGGCTCTCCATTCGCACGTGTCTTGTAAGTCAAAGTCAGTTCGTCGGGGTAGCGACCGAGTTTTACTGCGTTTTTTTTTTTTTTCGCACTTTGCCGTGTCGTGCTGGCAGCCACCTTTGCGCTCGCTTCCGTCTGTCGCTTGGTATACCGAGTGTCCCAGTTAACTTGGACGAACGTTTCAAAAAAATCCAAGAGCTCCAGAGAAATCGTACCGACTGCATAGTAGCCGTAGTCGTATGTACTTAAAGCCTGTATTTCTTCATCACGAAGTATAAATTTATTATTCGCTTTTAATTAGTGAACTTTTTAATTAATGCTTGAATCGCAAACATATCGATTGCAAAGTTGTAGGCCACCTCAAATAACCTCCGAATCGAGCATGTGTTTCGTGCTCAGCTTTGCCTCGTTGGTTTTGCGAGAAAAGAAAGCGCGCGAAGCATACAAAATACTATATAGATACGCGCTCCCAAGCGAATAGCCACTGATACACACACGGCTTTACTAGCGGCGGCATCATGAAAAGACGGCGTAGCGGAGCCGTAGGGGGAGATTGGGGGGGGGGGGGGGGAGAGAGAGAGAGAGAGAGAGAATTTCGAAGCCGGGAAACCGTGGCGGCGCACTTGGGACTAACTTTGCGAAGTCATCTTGTTCTGTAGATAATAGGCACGCCCGGAACGTATGTTCCTTTTGTTCCCTTTAGCAATAGAAACAAACCTTGCGCAGGCTTGTCCATCTAATGTGTTTTGGCGGATCTGTGCGGCCAGCATATGCTGTTGTCGATTACGTAAATCGTTTTTGCTTGATGTATCGATGCGTGGATAATACACTTTAAAAACAGTTGTACCCTTTGGGGTGTATATTTGTCACACAACGGTAATCGTTATCTGTCTCGCTTGCGTTTCATTTCTTAAAAACGCACCCGCCGTGGTTGCTCAGTGGCTATGGTGTTGGGCTGCTGAGCACGAGGTCGCGGGATCGAATCCCGGCCACGGCGGCCGCATTTCGATGGGGGCGAAATGCGAAAACACCCGTGTGTTTAGATTCAGGTGCACGTTAAAGAACCCCAGGTGGTCGAAATTTCCGGAGTCCTCCACTACGGCGTGCCTCATAATCAGAAAGTGGTTTTGGCACGTAAAACTCCATAATTTTTTTAATTTCTTGAAAACGCCGTGCTCGCTACTTTCCTGTCGTCAATGCTCTGTCATTGCCGTTCGTGACTCGGAAGTGCCGGCATAGCATAATACAGTAAACGTGAAGAGTGGAGGCCCCTGCGGCCGACTTTGGCTCTCAGCACTCAAAGCGGAATCGGCGAAGCTCACCAGCCTCCAAGACGGCCGTCGCACGCCGCCGAATCTCGGAGGCCACAATTTCATTTTCGTTTCTTTTATTTTTTTTTGTGTGACCAGTAACGTTGCATGCATCAAGTGATTTCACGCAAGCGCTTGCGCTGCTGGTTATGTGTTGCGAAGACGAGCGCACAAAGCTGTTGTTTCACTTAATGTTAGTTTTATTTAAATTCATATTCGTTATGTTTCAAGCTGTTACTTAGCGCAACAACCATGCCAGCTGGTAATGAAAAATTATAACTTTATCATTTGTGTTATTGTACTTCTAATAATTCACACCGAAAGGAGTTTCGTAAATAAATGTGTCATTTTCTTTCAATATCGATCAGCTTGCTAGACAGCCAAGAGCAGGAAAATAGCAGACAAGAATTTATTGCAGCAAGATTGTAAGAAAAGTGGCAGATACATGAAAACGGGAAGTAACTGCGAAATGCAGGTAATACGGGTGTCACACGGCGTACTTTTTTTTAATCGCGATCAAGCCCGATCCGGATTGAATTTCTCGGTCGCGATTCGTTCCTTTGCGCAAGGTGCGCGAGGGAGCCAATCGCAGTCGAGAATTTTGATCCGGATCGGGCTTTATCGCGATGGGAAGTGGTTGTGTGACACCAATATAATGGAGAACAGTCGGAAATTAATGGCATAATGGCAATAAACTTCACACAAGCATAACACACAAGGCGTGTTGTGAGTATCCAGATAAGTGGAAAAAAAAGAACAGATAAGCCAGCAAATGATTTACTGAAAATGGAATTGTTTTAAAAGGAATAAATATGACACTTTCTTTTTACTTGTTCGAATGAGGGTGATTTAAGGTAGCAAAATTGTTAATGGTCGCGTGCCAAAATAAAGTGGCTACATAAACAATTGGGCATGCACCAACATCATCTTTAATGCGTAATCCAGTGAGCCCCCATTAAACAGCTGCAAGATACTGGCACCTCAACCAATTAAGCACTTAGACAGTGTTGGGGTCTTCACCTGCTGTCTTCGAAGCCTTGCAATCGTCTTGTAATACTTGGAAATGTGTCCTTGAACATTAATGATGGCCTTTGGCTGTAGATCTTATTTTGAGGAAGGAAAAGTAGAGATTCCTGCAATACGTGGAATGACAGAGGCAGAAGGTAAGCGATACTGGAGTCTTCAAAGCTTTTGAATGAACATGCTACGTTCCTTCGTGTAATGCATGTTTTTCTGATCTAACGCAGCGACTGTCTCTGGTATTAATGTATGTCATCAAAATCAATGGCTGTCAAGGAAGCTCTGTAATAAATGCTGAGAAACAAGAAACTTTCCACGGTAAGGACTCCACACACAATTAAAACGTCAAGACACGTATCTTTAACCGAATGCAAAACGGCTAACAACGCTCGAGCGCACATAGCCTGGTACAGGGATTGAAAGAGCGCGTTATTGCCATACTGCAAATATTGCACGTGTATGGCTTTAAATATAGCCATATTTCTTTTGCAAAACTGGGGCGCCATGCTTTTTCAGAAGCCGCTGCACACAAAATCAACACAAAGCCCTCCGCACCGACCGGCATGTGTTCATAGGCCGCATTTCTTAACGAACCGTTTTACTTGAAATAACGTAAGTTTGGGCATGTTGGTGTTCCATTTCTGCATCTAGAGCACGACACAAGTCGGGTTTCACTCTCCTTGTTTTGTGTTGTGCGCTAGATGCATAAATGAACCATTTTGTTTTCGAACGTCGTCATTGTTTCGAATGTGCCAAAGAGCTCGGACGCTGCCCCGTCCCTGATATCGCTGACATCACCACTCATTGCTTCGCATGATAAGAAAAAAGAATGCAAAATGGAATGCAAAGTTACAAATGGGCAGCGCATTTTACAAAATAACGTCGCCGCCAGCCCGGCGACGTTATTTTTTTTTTAGTTTTGTTTCATGATACGCGAAGGTTAAAGCTATCCCGAGTGCCTCGTGATAGAGCACAACATCCTTGCGTCCGCAGATGTTGACGCTTATCGCACCGTGCTAGTTAGGTTGCGAAACCTCTCGAGCCATCCTACATGACGAAGCCTTGTACGATACAGCGATAAACGAATGCAGCCGTACATCTTTTCAAAGGTTGCTTGAAGGCGCTTGAGTAGCGGCGCGCGAGTGTGCATCTATTTCATATTTCGCGGGCTTTTTTTTTTTTTAATATACAGCCAGGCACACTTCAGCACGAAATAAATGCTTGATTCGGAGGTTGTTTAAGGTGCCCTATAACTTTGTAATTGAGATGTTTGCGATTCAAGCAATAATTAAAAGAGAACAGCATTCCGGGCAAGTTGGTAATATAAGTAATAATTAAAAGTTCAGTAATTAAATTCAATTAATACTTCGTGATGAAAAAAATACTGGTTGTAAGCACAACGACTGCCGCTACTATGCAGTCGGTACGATTTCTGTAGCGCTCTTGTTTTTTTTTTTTATCTTGGTCCAAGTTAACTGGGACATCCGGCATAGTGGAAGATGCAGTAAAGCCGTGCGTCGGTCCTCTTGCGGCTTCTCGTAAGGGCATGGGTATAAATGAAGTGCAGTACCTGTCCTGATGAAGCAGTTTCGCCCGAAGTCGCAGTTTCGCCCGAAAGGCGAAGCATCGATTGCGATAGCAAATTAATGCAGAGCTATACGAAGTAAGGATAGTAGTTATATCGGCCGTATAAACTTGTAAACATTCGCTTACTAACTAAATTAACAAACAGTGTCACGCGCGCACAGGTAAACATGACCGCGAAAACTCGCTGTCGGAACGCTGGAGTAAGGATTCGCGGCAGCGGCAGCGAGCGAATTGACCTTCGTGCTGTCTCTCGCTTCAACGCGAATGAAACGTCGAAAGTGTAGCGCATACGAAGCTAAAGGCACTGCGCGCACTTTGCCAACATCGCAGATCGCTTTGAAGATGAGGCCCGCGCGGGCACGTACTTAGTCCACGTCGCAGATCGCTTTCAAGATACGGCGCCGTAAGCAGCAGCCGTCGGAGGAGAATGCCGCCCCGCTCGTGCCTCGCGCGCGACAGGAGGCGGCGCGTGTCCGCTCCGCGTCCTCCCTCGCGCGCGCGAGATTCCGCGATTGTGGGCCGACCTTCGCGAGCTTTCACTCGCACATACAGCGTACGGCAACGGTGTTATCGTGTTTGGTCTTTATACGGAACATCACGGCGACGGCAGAAACGCGCTTAGAATGTCCATATAATTGCTATCGCAATAAAAGTAAGGAGCTACTGTCACGGCACATTCGAAGCGGTGGTCGGTCTGTATGGTGGTGCACCTGTTGCCCTCCTCTTACTGCAAGTGCATTCGTATTTGCTGCACTGGTTTTGCTCACTCGCGATACTTACACAAACTGCAAGTAGCGAAGAATGCCAAATCCATGCGATGTCGCGGGATTCCCGAATGGGCCACGCCACTTTAGCGGAAGCAGCTGCACCGGCAAATCCTACGAGTTGTCTTGGCTCGGTTTCTCCATGGCCGCGCGTTTTCGTTTTGCGCAGAAAACCGTAGCGCCGCGTTCGTGCGCTGTTTTACTCGCCGACGGCAGTAATGGGCGGCGATGGCGTATTCAATGTCACCATTCTCCGCTCGGGGGCGGGCTACTTGAATTGCGCTGAAGGTATGCGGACCTTTCAGACGATATGTTCTCGTAAAGTCTTCTTGGAACGAAACAAGCGCTGCGAGGTTTCTGGAATGGTATTTTAACAGCCCACGTCTACATAGTGTTTGTCTTTAGTGTCCCTTTAAGTTTTTTGTTAACGTTACACCAAGATATTTAAATTTGTCAACCTTTTTTAACATGTGGCAACCAATAGAGCGCTTAAATTCGAATGGACGTGTTTTCTTTGTTGTTTGAGGAGAAACGGATGTTGCGGAATTTTAACTTCATACCCTATTAATACGTTGCACCGAGCAAGAATATTACTAAGGCCCTTGTCTAAAGCTTCTTGATCCTCGTTACTTTTCATTTCACTAAAAAGATCCAGTCGTCTGCCAAGAGTGGTATTTGAATGGGTTTATTAACTATCCACTATGTCAGTGAAAAATATCAAGAAGAGCAGTAAGCCAAGGACGCTGCGCCCTGGATAACGCCAGTGTTAACCGGAAAGGTGTCATACTTTTATTCGCCTACGACTATTATTGTACCTTCCGTATTGTTGTCGTTTCGTTTGCTAAGCACTGTCGTCCTATGAGCAAAGACTAGGGTTAGGTTACGCCTTGGTTTTTTTTAAGGCGAAAGCTTTTATAGGCTCATGGTGAAGTTTGTGTCAGCAGACCTGACCGCCGGAGTATCTGCCCAAGCGTCATCACGACATATGAAGACAGATTCGAGAATGAAAAATGATTTATAGTGACAGTGAATGATAACGTTATAATGGAGATTGGTAGAGGTTAATTATGACTAGTAAGGACCAATAATGACTCCGAAATTACCAATATGTCTAACGACAACTTGTAACCACTACAATTTATTAGAAATGACTAAAAATGCTTAGTAGTGAGCAGTAATGACTAAGAGAAAGAAGAGAAAGAGAAGAGGCAAAGAAGGCAGAGTAGGCTTTCGCCGTTCACCTCTTCAGAGAGATCTTAAGAAACCCTGATTTTATTTTATTCTTGCGCTGGAAGTTTGCTAGAAGTAGCCGCGATCGCTTGGGTTAAAAACAAATACGTAGAGGCTTTTAGTTAGATGATTAAATGAATTCTGACACCGTACCACCCTCTTGGTCGCCGCACACCCGGACATATGTCTTATAAATAAATGTTGTTTTCTCATTCAAGGTCGTTTCGTTTGTATTAAGCAGTGCTACCGAAAATTTGCTGCCCACCAAAACATACGAATCATGGCGTCGTGATCCGCGCCCTCCCCCCTCATTACATCCAAGCACGCACGCACGTAACCACATGAAGCCAATATACAATGACGCCAAGGAAACTGTTGGTGACATGAAATGTTTTGTTATTTTCTTTACTTCAGTGGTTCGAAAAATTAAGTTAGAAATTGGTTGTAGTCTCTTTAATGTAGTAAGTGGTAGATTCACGTGCAAGACAAGGCAGTTGGCCGCCGATGGGAGCTTAGTCCGCAAATCTGCATGACGCTGTGCAAAGTGCTGCGTGCCCCTGGCAGTCAGTGACTTTCCTAGAAGTCAGTGACATTGTTTTCATCGGAGGGAGGCGGTCATATGGGCAGAGAGATAATGTTCCCGCCCTATGGGGCATTGTCCTCTTCGCGCCAGTTAGATTAAACCGTCACTGTAGACTCGCGTGCACTGAACGCCGCCATGGCCTTTCTCCTTATTTTTTTTTTTTGTCTTTACCTGCCTCCGTATTATTTGAACATTCCTGTCTTGACGGGAGACGCCCAGAAACAGCTTCTCTTTTTCTATCTTTAATGTGCGAGCGAGCTCGGCTAGTACAGAAAGCCGAGCGTATTTGACTGTGGTAGCGGAAGCGCAAAGCAGGTGATGGGAATCTCACTGGTGGTTGTCAGCATTTTCTAACCGCAGGTGGCGCTATATTCCGCCTTGTTCGAGTCCTTGCGTTCCTTTTAATTGATGTGGTCTACAGCTGAATATTTCTGTTAATCCTGAAAGCTCCGGAATCGATCGCATTATCCTTTTAATGGGAACGGATTCGAGCATATATTCGGAAAAGTACGGTGCCGTTGCATAAGTAATCGCGTGAGCAGGAAAAAAAAATACAATAGGAATAAACAAAACTATTAACAGACTGCTAATTACGAGGCTATTAAAATAATGTCGTTCATTGCGTGCAACTGTTCTGAGCATTGAAACCGCCGTGTATGTAACGCACACGAATGCGAGAAGTGGGGGAGCTTTTATTGTAGGTAGACGTGCGAAATAATTTTATCCAGTAAATACTTAAGATAGCCCTTCTTTGGTTATATTCTCCTTGCCGTTCTTTTAATCTTCCCCTTTCTATGCAGTCCTTTTTTTGCCCCATTATGACTTTTAATATATATAAACACTTTTTTTTCCCACACCCGCCGTGGGGGCTTAGCAGCTATGGTGTTGCGCTGCTAAGTACGTCGCGGGATCAAATCCCGTCCGTGGCACTCGCATTTCGATGGGGCCGAAATGTAAAAACGTCCATGTCCCGTGCATTGGTGGCACGTTGAAGAACTATAGGTGGTCTAAATTTCCGGAGTCCTCCACGACGGCCCGTTTCATAATCAGATCGTGGTTTTGGCACGTCAAACCCCAGAATTTCTCGTTCTTTTCTAGGAATTGGAATAAATTAGACTAAATTGCCATGTGAAATTGTCGCAGCAACGTCATCTGTATTTGAAGGTTCATTGTCGCAACATTTGTTCACTGAGGACTAACCCCGTGTTTTAGATATGTCAATGTGAATTGTCTTTGTTTCATGATTTGAGAGGTTATGCTTTTGTATAATGTATTAATGATTGCATTGTATACTATTATATTAATCATAATTCTTCGGTTATAATATTACTCTGATATTTATGACTCACCTTAATGCATTAGTTGCATTTCATTTTGTTTTATCTACCATTTGTATATATATTTACGTTGATGTACTATCTTCTGCACTCTAATGGACCCACGATTGTGTGCTATGTAGTTAAGGATATTAATTATTAAATAATAGCTCCTCCTTGCTGGTCAGTGCTCATGTTTAAGCCGTCAGCTAAATAGTTACCGTGTCTCACAAGCACAAATAAAATACTACGTGGACAACTTGGCCGCCGGTAGGATTGCTGTAGAGCAGTAGTAACACCTTTTTCGCCTGAAATACTCGTCTGCCATACTGAAGTCACCCCGAAGACATGTATGACGTTCTATGTAAGCGTAGTAAACAGCCTTTGTGTAGTTTGTTCGCGCATGTTTCAGCATGCCTTGGAGAGGCGTGTTGATGGTCATTGAAAGCCGATACTCGTCGGCTGCCATTCGACGTAGTGGCCGGCCAGAACTAAGTACGCGCGCGCTGCACTCCATTCCGGCCTTGTTCTCTCCTGAGGCCATGAAAAGCTGCTGGATAATGTCGGCAAGAATTGAGGGATAGACGTCGGCTTCTGGATGCGTGCCTTTTGCTCTCATTATTCGCGCTCAGTGGCGTTTGTAACTGGGTGCGTAAGGTGTACGAGGTAGAATCAAAAACTATTTGCCCCCCCCCCTTTTCTTTTGCCAAATAACGGTTGTAAATGCGAAGTCAACACATCCATTCCCAGCGGTGGACCTTTCTTTGACCGGCCCGGCCTTATTTGCCGCTAGCTCCGCGGCTAGGCGCTGCTGTCAGTCGTTGAAGATGGCGGTTGTGCTTCACACGTCCACGGCGTACGAGCAACGAAGGGCGATTCGTTTTCTGTGGAGCAAGGGACAAGCGCCCATCGAAATTCACAGGGAAATGCAGCCCACGTATGGGGAAAGGTGTATCGCTTTGAAAAGTGTGACGTGGTGTTGTGAGTTCGCAAAAGGCCGTGAAGACTTGCATGACAATGAGCGTTCGGGGATGCCGCGTGCGTCGCTGAATGACGACAGGGCCATCTCACATTTAGTGCTGCGATGGGACAAATGTCTGAACCGGTTTGGTGCTATGCGGAAAAATAGTTTAAGGTACGTAGAATAGTACGTATATTCGGAATTACCTGTATGTACCTTATTTTGGCTAATAAAAAATAGGGGCAAAACTTTCTGATTCCGTCCTCGTATTTCCTCAGACTATTTGCGGTTCACTGCCTCTGGGATATTTTTTTTTAAATTATTGACAGGTATGTTTATTGGTTTTCTTTAATTTTTAATGTAGACATACGACGCTCTGCCATTAAAACCGGGTTTGTTGCAACGTGCGGCAGCTAAGAGCACTGTTATCTCCCTGTAGAAAACTGTTAAGTGCGGGGGGCCCAGAATTTTAAATAGAACGATTAAATAACGAACTCGGTGGCATGTGCATGTGCCGTCCCCGCGTTTCAAAGGCGATGCTCGAATCACCATTACCACCACCACGTAATTCTACTTAGTCACGTGATGAAGTACTGTGACTGCGCACGATGTGTCACCGTAGGGTCACCGAGGGCGAATAAACGTCTAGAGTGATTTGAATGCTTTGTTATTGCCAAATATATTTCCTATTTTTAAGCTGCGGCGTCACTATTCACGACTTTAAAGGTCATCATCACGAGTAATGAACTCAAATATTCCTTATGAGAACTTGTTGTGCGCTGGATGAAAACTAACTTACTTTTTCTGGACACCTGTCGTGGTCATGACGGGCATCAGTTCTGGCCCATGTGGAAGTCTTGCTTCTGCTGCCTGGAATCAAAACTTCGAACCGTGTTCGCTTCAGCATGAGCGAAGACGTTGGTTCAATTAATGTGTTCATACCTGTGCAAACAAAAGCAATTTGTGCACAAGGCAAGAAAGCGAAGTATGCTTCAGGGCAATGCGAATCGTTGCGAGCAGCCTCCAGACGCCAGTATACTTATTTTACCGCTGAAATGTCAGTGAAAAGTTTCGGATTGTTATTGGCTGCCAAATTTTCCCTGATTTTCATTGTGGCTATTACGAGGGAATTGCAAATGGTTCTGATTATAACCATGTTATAAATAAACTAAGAAGTTTGTCTTACCTTATAGTTGTTAAAGCTTCTTAAGGCCACGTAGTTACCATTCAATTTCGCACATTTCTATTACTGTTTTTTTAATCCTCCGAAGAGTCTTTATTGTAGAAGTTCTCAGATTTCATGTAAAACCACTGTTTGACCTCTTGAATTACTTCATCTGTAGCATTATCTCGCCGACCTCAGAATGGATTTTTCGTTTCTTGGAACATGAAATAGTCACTTAGTGCGAGATCAGGAGAATAAGGTAGGAGAAGTGGGAGATATACTTTATATGTCCACATTGTCCACAGTAGCAGCTTGAGATGAGTGAGCGGGTACATTATCATTGAGAAGACGGACACCTTTGGAGGCCATACCACGCTGTTTTTGCTTCAGAGCATCTCGGTAATTTATTCACTAGTGAGCAGTATTCACTGTCAGGATGACTATATGACAATTCCAGAATACTGACATAACCTTCCCTGTAGACCTTTGCATCTTGACCTTTTCGGGAGTAGGGGAGTCAGAGTGCTTTCGCTCTTGGCCCATCTCTTTAGTCTCTTGGTCGTAAAGGTAGGTCCAACATTTGTCCGTAGTCACCAAACGCCTAAAAAGTCATTTTTGTTGTGCTTCAAAAGTCTGCGTTGACAGGTCGCGTCGTGTTTGTCAGTAGAGAGGAGCTGGCAGTCGAGGTACCCGACGTGCAGACACGTTAGAAATATGCATTTTGTCGTGAGTTATTTTCTACACGCCACCATATCTATATCTGTTTCATACATGATCATTTGAATGTTAACTCATCGATCTTGCAGAATGAAATCTTTCACTTTTTTTACTGTGGCCGCACCATCAGTAAATAGAGGGTCGGCCAATTCTAGGTTCGTCATTAAGAGGCGGCATATGACCAGTTTGGAAACTTATCTTCGACCTCTCAACAGCGGCATATAATGGACAAGCATCAGCATAGACAGTTGTCATTTCATCATCAATTTACTGGGCGCCATAGCCCTTCAAGTGTGGAAACTTTATAACGCTTGCGATCCGCTATCTTCTCCGTCTTCCGGGATTCTAACTTCTATTAGCATGGTAACTGCACTATTATGTACTGTAGGGGTTGAAGGACGGGACGTCGGGATGAAAACCCAAAACTTGGGAGGTTTTATTCTACATTATGTACAGGGAGGTGAGCGACAAGTAACAGTTGTACAGTCATTACGGGCCGGCAGCAACTCGGACGCTGCGGCCCGCGGCAAGAAGTTCGAGAGAGGTGAATCAGGGAAACAGGGACTGTCCCAGAATGCTCAGGTCTCTCTTGAAGGCTTCTTATAAACCCATCGAGCACTGTAAGTCACGTCATGTTTGACCAATGGGAGAGTCCGCTCCGATGACGCCACTTTCAGCCAATGGTAGGCGCCCGAGTCGCGGTGTCACACCTGGCGGCTCTCTGTGGTCTTGCCTCGCAGACTGGCAATGCACTTCGAACGAGGAGAAGGGGGGGGGGCTGCTCATGCTCCATTGTCCGAGGCCCACCTGCTAATCCCGGCGGCGCACAAACTTGTTGCCTTAAACTTGTTTGCTCGGCCGCTCCTCTGGAATGTGCTTTCCTGCTTCGGCATTCCTCAATTAGCTGTGCTGCGACTCGAAGTGGTTTGGGGAACTCGAAGTAATCGCAGGAAACAGCTCCATATCTGACAGCTCGTCCTCGCCCCGGTTGTTCTGAATGGCCGGTGAACTCAATTCGCTGGCCATGAGGAACGCTGAAAGAAGCTGCAGGGTACTGGGGTCGAGCCTCGTTTGACAACCCTCGGGATCCTGGGCCCTGGAGAACATACGTCAAACAAACCAAACAACACAGCGCTGCACCACGCGTAAGCGCAGGCTCTTCACCCCTGACTCGCCAGGCTATTACTGAGTCAAAATCAACCCTGATCTTTTAGTTCCCCAATTTTGACAAAGCAGTTCCAACCACCCTTCCAAACAGCTATCCATTTCTCCTCGATTGCCGACAAGACCAGAGTACTATTGTTGTTGCAAAACAAAAGGGTCGTTGACGATGCAAACAACAAATGAAAACAGCCGAACATAACTTAAATGGCCTAACTACACGAACAGCATGTTTCCAATCTATCACAGTGGCGTATTTATCGCACGTATTGGTGCCACTGAACAATCTGGTCAACCTCACAAGTACGTAATCACAAGCGCACTAGCCTTGTGGTCACTAAACAAAACGTGTACTTGCGTTGTAGGCAAACTTTTCATTTACGCTTACTCACGTTTCTTCCCTGAAAGTCCTACAGGACACGTGACATAAACGAACAATTAAACTTGCGGGACTTACACACTCCGCAGAACCCTTAAACTAATGCGTCTTTTAATAACTCGTTCCACGCGTACTTATAATAGAAGTCAGAATACGGCTGCCCTCCACACACACTAGCAACCCAGTCATAAAGTCTGCTTCCTTCCGTCCACACAGGACACGCGCTAATGGAACTAAGAACGCTTCTCAGTGCAAATCATGCACTCACTGAAAACTTACGCGCTTAACCTTAGAAAATTCAACTCTTAAAAAGAAAGAAGGTTAAATAATACACGCGCTTTACCAAAGGCCTTTCGACGATAACCTTGACCTTCAGGTTACTCACACACACACAAAAAAAAGCCTATCTACTTATTAATGAGCATTTCGCGAGACATGTTTACATAAACCTCATCTTTCAAATCACGGAGCTTCTCAAACGAAAACACAAACAAAGCTCAAACCTTACACATTGAAAGAAATCTTAGTCTCAAATCGCGAAAAACTTTCCGATGCTCAAAATAAGAAAACAAGACACTCCATTTCTACGGAAGGGCTCTTCGCCTCCCTTTCCAAACGCTTATGTCTGACTCATACTCTGAGCCGTCCTCGCGGTGGTCGCGGCTTGAAAGCTACTCTGGCTGCCGAGAGACAACAAAAGGGCTGACTAACTATCAGCTCCCCCAAGACGTTACGGTCTCCTGCCAATTTGCGTCCTCGCGCCCCGCTTTCAACACAAACTCGATTGACCGCGTCGCTACTCCCCACCTGGTCTCGTCCTGCCACCTTGCGTTTCTTCGAACTGCACGCTGAGCTATGAAAAGAACTACGGAACGACGAGGAGATTAACTGCCCCGTGCCCTTTGTCCGCGTCCGCGCAGAACATGCTTCGCGGTCCCCCTTTGACCGGTGGCTCGAACGTTTTCGATGCGTCAACATCGTCAATGACGACCGCACCTTTCTTCTCCTCGCGCCCTGCCCATTTGGGGTTCTTGCCATCTTTGGCGGCGCTACATTAATTACCGTCTTCCGGTCTTTACTGCGCTTCTTTTTACGGCGCTTTCTCTTCGCACTCACTTTCATGTCGCCTTCTCGTGCCTCGTGCTGGCCGGTACACATTTCGTCGGCCCGGATCGGTCTCTTACCCGCACAGTCTGAGTGATTCTCACTTAAGTCAACACTCTCTCTGCCTCGACTGGCGGACAGCTCAACCGACTCTGGAACAATGTAGCAGGCTTTACTCGAGTTAGACAAGTCGCACTCTTGCGAACTGCCCTCTACTACATTGCCCAGCGTACGCTGTGCATCGGCACACAGCCCGTCGGTATCGATCGCTGTCTCACGCGCACAGTCCGAATGATTAATAACTAAACCATCCCTCTCTAGGCTATCTAGACTGGCGGAGAGCCGCACCGATCCCTGAACAATGCAGTTGTTCTCTCGTGAGCCACCCCGAGAGCTATTCTCAACTGCATCGTCCAGCTCGCACTTCACTTCTGCACGCAGATCTGGCTCTACATGGGTGCTCGCTTCTGTCGGGTCAGAAGTACCCTTTCCTTCGCTAGCAACCTCGCTAACATTAACAGCGACGCACACACGCGGTAACTGTGCCAATTTGTTCGCAGCTGGCCTAGCTGTCTCTACAGTCATCTGTTGGCACAGCACCTCGTCGCTCTCCTTGCGGCCTTTAACGGCCTCTGTTGCCACTAAGGCATCGTTAGCAGCTAGCCTTTTCCCTTCACTTATGAATCGGCAGCCAATCTCACA
Source organism: Dermacentor albipictus (assembly GCF_038994185.2). Lineage (NCBI taxonomy): Eukaryota > Metazoa > Arthropoda > Arachnida > Ixodida > Ixodidae > Dermacentor > Dermacentor albipictus. Next base: position 193,658,905 of record NC_091821.1, read on the forward strand.
GGCACTACTCTTCTCGTCGGCTTTTGGCGAAAGTCCGCTAGACACTTCCTCATTCTTTCGCTCTGTACTACCTACAGAATTCTCAGACAGCCGTTGTGTCTGTGCCAATAACTGATCACAATACTGTATCTCTTTGATCAGTGCTGCCTTCTCTCTCTCATACTTTTCCTCTCGCTCAAGCTTACGTTGATTCTCACGTTCGCGTGCCTTCTCACGTTCGTGACGCTGACACCTAAGAGTAAGTTCTTGAAGCTCATGCTTCCGTTCCTTCTCGCGTTGTTCACGCTTACTCTCACTCTTAAGTTCACGACGCTCCCGCAAACGTACACGACGCACACGCTCCCGTGGCTCCTGTATCACCTCCCAAGCAAGCTTAATGCTTTCATCATCATTGCCACTATCGTTAATCGCCTTTATGATAGCTGGTGTTTCCATCCGTTCGTCCACCTCAACTCCCAAATCGTCGCACACCAACAACAAGTCTAACCTCGTCAACCTTCTAAGATCCATGGCAGCTGCCCCGACAGGTGGTTAAAACTGTTTTCCTTAATTAATTTGTGCAAACACACAATGCATCAAACTCCCGATTCCCAGAACTATCAAAATTGAACACACAACCTTTGAGTCTGGCGAATCATAAGGAAAAAAACCACGCGCTCACTTACGGTTGCAGCACCCTGCCATCCGGTTCATTCGTCCGCTGCTCCCGGTTCCTCCGGACTCCCTGGGTCGAAGGCTCGCTCCTTCTTCGCTACTCCCAGTTTCTTCGGACCTCTTTCGACGAAGGCTCACTCTTCTTCGCTCTTCCCGGTTCCTTAGGATCTCTCTCGACGAAGGTTTATCCGTAGCGCTGACACCAGCTGATGCGTTCGGAGGCGATCCTACCGCTGCCAACCAGATGTAGGGGTTGGAGGGACGGACTTCGGGATGGAAACCCAAACTTGGGAGGTTTTATTCTACATTATGTACAGGGAGGTGAGCGACAAGTAACAGTTGTACAGTCATTACGGGCCGGCAGCAACTCGGACGCTGCGGCCCGCGGCAAGAAGTTCGAGAGAGGTGAATCAGGGAAACAGGGACTGTCCCAGAATGCTCAGGTCTCTCTGGAAGGCTTCTTATAAACCCTTCGAGCACTGTAAGTCACGTCATGTTTGACCAATGGGAGAGTCCGCTCCGATGACGCCACTTTCAGCCAATGGTAGGCGCCCGAGTCGCGGTGTCACACCTGGCGGCTCTCTGTGGTCTTGCCTCGCAGACTGGCAATGCACTTCGAACGAGGAGAAGGGGGGGGGGGCTGCTCATGCTCCATTGTCCGAGGCCCACCTGCTAATCCCGGCGGCGCACAAACTTGTTGGCACGTGAACTTGTTGCCTTAAACTTGTTTGCTCGGCCGCTCCTCTGGAATGTGCTTTCCTGCTTCGGCATTCCTCAATTAGCTGTGCTGCGACTCGAAGTGGTTTGGGGAACTCGAAGTAATCGCAGGAAACAGCTCCATATCTAACAGTACATACACTTTAATTATTATACTTGCAAAAAGTCATTCACGTCGCACTCATAATTATACGTTTCACTTTTTTCACTTTGTTTATTTCCAACACAAAGTTGGGGTTCCTCCAGGCAAAAAAGTTGTCATAGACAACTTGAGGTGACCTGGGGACCATACAGACAGCAGGCAAAGTGATAGATTCACAAAACGAAAATTAGAAAGACTTTACATTACTGGGTTTTTGAAATAGTGAAAATAATACACAGTGCAAGATAAAAACAAATACATTTATGGCAACTACGAACACCTTATAATAATGATCACTATGATCAAAACTTTTTGGTACCCCCTCGTACTTGTCATGTTCCGTGGGCAGTGAACGAATCGTTGCAGCTCGCACTGTCCATTCGCTAATCTAACATACCACGCATGGAGGCGTCTGTATTGCTGTCGTGGCCCGTCCAAATGCGTTTATCCGCTGTAGGTGCGTGTACTGTATTCCTTATTTGGAAAGTGTGAACAGATGTCACAAGAAACGAAGCTGGCGGTAGCAGTGACTTTGTCAGAAGAAACGAAGTTGGCAGGAGCAATGACTGTTGCCGAGTCCTGGCAGCGCACATGCAGCTCCTGGTGCTTGGAAATTCAGGAGGGCTCCGGCATAAAGCTTCTCGTAGAGTTTCATTGGGGCTTCATAGTCATTGTTTACGTATGCCGCATGGCAGAAACAGCACAGTGAATGGAGAAAAAGATGTACAGCAGTAAGCAAGGATCTCAAGAGAGAATTTCCGGCAAGTAGTGTGGATGCAACAAGGATGCTAGACGTCCTGTAGTTAGATGCGGCCATACCTGCAATGACTTCATTTCGTTTAGCAGAGGATGTGCATAACACCTTTCATTATGAAGAATATACACACACATAATTCTAACTTTATTAGACTCATCTAATTAACTACGTTTAGTGAAGACGAGCGCTTTGTTTCTACTGACCATGTGTAATTGACAGCAGCAAAGGAGTTCGGCACTATCTCTCTTGTATTCAAAGCGAGCTTTACCTGAAGCGTGAGTAACGATATGACTAGTCTACTGCCTCGGCGCTGCTGGAGGCTGTCAAGCAGCATGATTTAAAGTTGAGGGCGACGTTGCCTTCTGCGCATGCGCAGAACTCTGGTATGACGCAGACACAGCACTTTGTGCGTGTGTCTTCGTTATTTTTCTTTATTTTTGATACAGCAAAGTAGCTTCCACTGGTTAGGCGAGTAAAGACACGGACGACTAGGTATGTTCTGCAAGCTTTTGTCATGTGGCGTAGAACGTGTAGTGCTAGGTCATGGACGTTGTTGCGGTCATGCGGTCAACCGTAGTGTTGAAATGAACGGGCGTTTCATTTGAGACAGCAGCGTTGTGTTTGCGCATAAGCGCGAGAAAATGAGCGAAATAACTAAAAATAGATTTTCTTGCGTAACTCTTCACTTTCGAGGGAATGGAATTTCGGCTCTCCAAGAATAAATATATATATATATATATATATATATATATATATATATATATATATAGTGAGAGGGAACAAGTGAGTTGTGAACCGAACACGTTGCTTAAATCAATCTCGGACCATGACAGCGTGGATAGTTGTGCGAATTGTGTGTTTACTTCTCTTGTCTGGTATAATTTGCTATGCAAAGTATGAGCCGTTGGTTGAAAGACCAGCGTTGTCCCGTCCTCCATTCACATTCACCTTGCGTCTTCATGTCCGAAGATCTTGTTGGCTAGGCGTCCGGCTTGCAGAACTAGTGGCGCCACTTCTCGGGTGCTGCTGACACCGTGTGCGGAAGAAAACCTGTTTTGCATGGCCGGCGCGCCGCGCGGCCGAGAGCTCTCTCTCGAAGTTTGTCGGCCGCGCGTTGCTTCTCTATCTGGCCACTGTGGCCATTTTTATCCTGGGCTATTTCACTAATCTGGCGCCATCGGCGGCACAGCCGCTACCTCCTAAATGGCTCCCAGCACTCCCTGCATGCTGGCTTCCTGTTGCGACCGATTGCATAAACTTTTCCAGCAAAACACAACAGCGCAGGCGCTCGGTTTAGGACAGCCCAGAAAGCGAGGCGAGCGAGCGTGCACACTCTGCACGGCAGGTCGTGATCGCTTTCGCAGCGCTTCCTGGATAGAGAAGGGCCGTCGTCCGTGCCTTCCAGGCCGGTGTGCTTTGGACTGCGTGCGTGCTATCACGCCCCACCGGGCTGTTAGGTAACGTCGGGAGTTCGAAGGAGCAGATTGCGTCGCGTGGTGCTTTATGTAATTTTTCCCCTCTGCTGGGATGACAGATACTTGGATCTGATGGACGCTGTTAGGTGTAGTAGTCATTTATGAACGCACTGTCGGCGTACCGAAGGTTTAGCTTATGTTGATGTAGCAAACTTGCGTTTCAAACGTCCACATTTATCTAGAACCACCCAAGGCTCGATGGTGCTCTGGGTCGCTATTTAAATGTCATTAATGCGTACAGAGATAGGTGAAAAACGAGTGATCCCATACTGTTCTAGTGTAACTTTGTCGTTGTGAGAAAAACAAGCAAGAAAGAAAGCGCACGCTCAAGCGCCATAAATTTGACCGGGAAGGAATAGTTACGACAGGCCGCCCCATAGAGCCTAACCTTGGGTTTATTGATTGCTCACACCAGCAGGGGATACGACGCTTAACGTTCAATCGAAACGTCGAGCACAGCGCACTCCGGTAACAATAGCGCGTGTTTCTAGCACGTTACATTTGGATTACTCGTCGGTGCGTGCTCCTGTAGCTGAAAAGACGCCTCGAATCGCTGTGCATTATCTGCTGCTCGCGCGTACTTTTCTTCGCGAGATACTGACGTTGTTTGATCGATGGGGACAAACGTTCCGAAACAACACCTGGGCTATGAGATAGGCACGCGGTCGGACAAAACGACGTGACGCCCTATACCGCCTACAATAAGCGGATATGGTAAACTTCCTGGAGTAGACTGGGAGCGCCTTCATGCTGGCATTGATACCTCAAAACATGTTAACATAGCTTTTGACATTATGCTTATGCATGATCTGTTACAAGTAGTTCACGTACCAACGCGATTACAGGTCAATTCCACCTCGATATTGGATCTTGTGTTTATTAACCCCAATTTCTCTCAACACGCTGTGGAAGTAGGACAAGGGCTCTCTGATCACAACTTCGTGTGCGTTTACTTTGCTCTTGTTCCAATCACCAGCCATAAAAATCCATTACTTCGTTATTTTAAAGACTACTCTAGGGCTAACGATGTGCGCATGATTGAACATATGTAAACATGTTTTACCGATTTTGATTATGCAGATGTCAGCGTACTCTGGACGCGGTTCAAAGAAATGTGTCGTTTCTGCTTAAATAACTTCGTCCCAACCGATTCCAAAAAGATTAACAAGCAAACACCTTGCATAACTCGCACCATTATTCAGATGAAATGCGAAGTTAAGCGATTAAAAAAAACGCAGGCTCCGGCGGATTTTATATATGATGCGCGGAACAATCTTGCTCAAGCTGTGCGCAGCTCGAGAGAGTATTACTTCAGAACTTCCTTGCCGAACTTCATCAAAAGTGACCCCAGTAAATTCTGTAATTATATCAGCGAAAAAAAAAAAAGAACGGTATCACATATGTCAGTCGACGGAATCAGCGTAACGGATCAGAGAGCCATTGCCGAGCATTTCAATGAATATTTCCAGAGCGTGCTTAACACTTCCGTTTCAAACTGTGCATGTAACACGACAGTCTTTTCATGTGCAGATGCACCCTTCATTTCTTATCCTGGTGTGGTATCTATGTTACTAAATTTGAAAACCAAAACTTCCTGCGGTCCTGACAATGTCCCAAATGTAATTCCTACGACGATATGTTTTACCTCTTGCTAAATTTTTGTTTAATATTTTTCGCACTTCTTTGCTGACTTCACAACTACCCAGTGATTGGAGGACAGCCAGAATTGTACCCATCTTTAAAAACGGAGACCGTCTGACACTAGGAAACTACCGTCCTATTTCACTAACTTCGCAATGCTGTAAAATTATTGAACATATCATAGCTACTAGTTTAACAAACTTCCTCGAGGAACGCTGTATATTGACCAAATATCAGCATGGATTTCGGCAAGGATTATAAACCGTAACTCAACTCGTCGCATTATTTCATTGATAGACACGGTGTCTACCTCGACAGACACGGTAGGATAGATATGCTTTTCTTGGATTTTTGCAAAGCCTTCGATAAAGTTCCTCATAGTAAACTCATTTTCAAACTTGAAACAATAGGCATTCCACAAATACTTGTTTGGATTTCAGCCTACTTGAGTAATCGCAAACAATACGTTGATGTAGCAAGTCAACACTCGGGCTGTCTTCCGGTCACATACGGTGTACCTCAGGGCAGCGTGTTAGGCTCTTTGCTCTCAATATTGTATATTAATGATAGTGTTGATGTTGTTCGTCCTGGTGTAGAAATAATATTGTTTGCTGATGATTGTGTTTTGTTTAAAGAAATTAGTTCCACTAATGATTACAACGATCTCAACACTAGCCTGGGCAATATACATCAATTGTGTGTAAAATGGGGGAATGACCCTAAACACGAGCAAATGTGTCTGCCTTCCCGTAACTCGCAAAAAGAAAAAGAAAAAAAAAACGCTCTCATATACCTGCATATTGTGGTCTTCACCATTACAAGAAGTAAGTTGCTATAAATATCTCGGTGTAACACCCACTTCAAACCTGTCTTGGAATCTTCATATTGATAATGTTTGTTCATCCGCCTTCCGCAAGCTTTGTGTCCTTAAACATAAACTTAAAACTGCTCCCACTAATGTTAAGGTGCTCTGATACACTGCTCTTGTGTGGCCAAGACTGGAATATGCGTGCAATATATGGGATCCTCATACTAAGCGCAACATTGATTGTCTTGAACGTATTCAGAGAAAGACCGTAAGGTTTATTTTTAACTAATTTTCAGCATTAGACTCACATTCTGATCTAATGCAAGCAAATGGTATTCCCCTATTACAAGCACGAAGGCAAAAATTTAGAATTTCTTTCCCATCTCTTGGAAAACTAACTAGCGCTAGATGCATCAACATATTGGTCACCCTTAGCTAGCAGGCCCACCGGACACCACAACGAAAGCACCCTAACCCCATATTTTGCTCGCACAGACCTACTTAAGTTTTTTTTATTTTCTGAGAACCATTAATGAATGGAACAGCCTTATCAAAGCAAGTGATGAAGCTGTGAAGTAACCTTTCTGAGCCTGTATTATTGTTGCTTTTTTTTCGTTGCTGTTTCTTTTGTATTTGTATCAACCACCCTGCTTGGACCATGAGTCCGCAGTATTGTATAAATAAATTTTTTAAAAAGCTGCTGTGGGACAACTCAGCTGGCCATTAAATGGTTAGGCAGGCTCGATGCCCGCTGCTTTTTCTTTCTTTCATTATTTCCCCTCGGTTTCTTTTTTTCTTCTTTTTTTTTTTAATGCCGACCAGTCCACGAATGTCGTCTGCCTGAAGCCGTAGTCTTGCTTCTCTAGGTTTTCGTCGTTAGATTGCTCTGTATAGGCAGTGCTCTGTATAATATCAGTAGAACTAGTCTACGCGTCTGAGCTCGTATTCAGAAAAAGCTTCCACCCTATAGAGTTATTCGTAAGCGCAAATTGTGTGCGTTATCACTGGCTCGCGCACTTCCAAACGATATAGTCTTATCAGTGTGAGGTATTTGTTGAATGTCTCTATTGAGATTGCAAATATGGTACGACGCGATCGTTTTTTTTTTCTTCTTTTTTTATCTTACTCATATGAAGGCATAGGATTGAACGGTAAGATCCTTTATCCTTTATAACCTGCTGTTTACGAGGGTTAATTAGGATGCGCGTCAGATATTCTCGTCGAGTTTTCTGTCGCACACGTATAGTGGATGAGTGTTTGGAGGACCAACCTGGTTGCCTCTCATACCATGACGGGGTGTCTACACTCCTGGAACAGTTATGTCGAAGCCGTATATGGCAATTTGGCGAGTGCGCGCGACCTCCGTCGTATACTGCGCTTTTCGTTATTTCTTTGCTGTCGGTTTTGTGTTAGGTACATATTTCAGGTTGTGATTTTGCTCTTGGGGTGCTTCTCTGTGAGAACATGAATGAATGAATGAATGAATGAATGAATGAATGAATGAATGAATTCAGAGGTTTTACGTGCCAAAACCACTATCCGATTATGAGGCACGCCGTAGTTGAGGACTCCGTATTAATTTCGACCACCTGGGGTTCTTTAACGTACCCCCAATGCACGGGACTCGGGCGTCTTTGCATTTCGCCCCCATCGAAATGCGGCCGCCGCGGCCGGAATTTGATCCCGCGATCCCGATCCCGCGATCGCGTGCTTAGCAGCGCAGCACCATAGCCGCTAAACTGCGAGAACTTTGGAAGCATAGCATAGCCGGTGCGATAACGATAGCAGCTGCACTATGTAGCACTGAGGGTGCTCGTGACCCAGAACTTTTGGGAGATGAATGTCCGGTTCTAGGAAACTTTTCAGGACTTCCCTCCGGTTTTGCTCGACGAGTACACTGTAAACTAATTTACACCCTTAAATATCAATAAGGGTGTAAATCGGTCTGTAGCTCACACCCTTATTTACTTTTAAGGGTGTAAATTATTTTCCGGTGATAGGGCCTGCTCCTAGTAGGCAGGAGATTCGTGTTCTTTATCAGCGCTCTTAAGTGGCGGTTAATCGCTTCGTGGTGGCCTCGTGTGCTGCCTCGTTGCCAAGAATTAATTCCTTGGTGCCCGAGTACCCACATAATTTGTATGTCGACACATGCAATGTTTTAGGTCGCTTTATTTCGAATCCCCCCCCCCCCTCCTCGGTTCCGGTTGGAGACGCGCGCCTGCATGTAATGCTGAGATTCATGGTGGATGCAGAAGCCCTTAGGGTCACTTACAACGCCACCGACTTCGATGTACTATTCTCAGGTAGTGCAGAATGCCTCGCAGGTCTGCCTTTTGCGGGGATGAGTTTGAAGTCTATCGTGTCATTGCCCATCTTGCGCTGCACTTTGGTTGTACTATCTTTTTTGTCAGTGTTTGCGTCGAGCACACACACCATGCTGATTCGATCGGTTCATTCGATCCCATCTCGACTCCGAGTCATCGACAAAAAGGGTTGAGAATTAAGCGCTTACTATAGGCTGGTCAGTGTGCCTCGTACGTTTCCCACATCTTTAGTGAGCTCGCAAAGCCCTTTGCCGCTGCAAAGCAGTTGGTGCGATTTCCTCGACATTTACTTCGATTCAAAGCACCGGGCAGAAGCCGGAGACCGACGAAAGAAAACACGAATATTTGCCTCCGTGAATTAACGCTTTTATGTCGCCCGTATTCGTGACAGCTATTCACCATATGCATACTTGGCGCAGAGTTCGTTTATTTTGCTTCATCTGGCCTTGTCGCGAAGCTTTTCTGCCAAGCAGACAGCCTGATTTCTAGTCCTGACTGCTTATCTGCCCACGTTCCCTCTCTTGGAAGCCCGCCAGTCGTATACGTATCCTGCACAGCACAGCGTCTGCACTCAGTTCAACGACACATTGTTTACGGCACAACCGGTCGTATCTGGCGGCATCGGCCCGCGCTCGACTGAGAATTCAAAACAGCCGTTTGATAGCCGCATTAATTCTGGCTCGGGTCCTCGCGGAGGCCTTCGCGGTATGCGAAGATGAGCGCACACGTGGTCTTGGCGGTGGACAGTTACGGCGTGCATCGCAAGTGCCCGCTTTGCGTCGCGTAGTTCGCGGTGTTTAGCAATTTTGTCAAGTTTTTTTGCTCTTCAACAGTTGACTGGTTTGATTTCTTCTTATGGAGCGCTTTGTACACTCAACAGGGTCTGCATAGTACAATTCCTCGCGTGTAGAGAGCTTAAGCACACTGGCACCGAATCGCGCCGCGAGCAGCCATTTGACAGAGCCCACGATCACGCCGCGATTGGATATAGCGCTACGGCGCTATACCCTACTTGTGCTACGTATAAGATGCGCGAATACTTCAAGAACTCGCTCCTTCGGGCACACACAAACGTAACATATAACTACACGCGGAGTAAAAGCACACTGTGTCGGTGTTTTCGAGACACGGAGCTGCGGTGAGCTGTGCCACAAATGACACGGAGAGTATCGTGACTCGCGAGAGCTTGAATTTGTATACTTAGGGGATGTGCATGCTTCACATTTCCCAGTTCTCCATGCCAGACAATTTGGGTAACCTGCTTACGTTGACAGCGCTTTTCTTCGTGGAAAACTGTGAACCATCGAAGGAACGATTCTCTCGTCGTTGGCTTCGCCGGCAGTTGTGCAGAGTGCAAAGAACTAGGAACGACTTGAAAATACGGAAACTGTTTATCGTCGTGTTTTCTGTTTGTTGTGAACTTTTTGGTCAGCAGTGCCGGGAAGGGGGCGGCACGAGCAAAGGTAGTGCGCTTGCTGTGGTTGGAGCCAGGTTACTTACTGTATGTGAACATTCCCCCTCTTGTTTGCTTTATATGGTGCGTTAATCGGTCTCACATAAACTTCATGACAAAGGTTTGTTTTGGTTTTTTTATTGTGGCATGTTCAACGAACAAGTGCATTTCGTCATTGTTTGTCGCCCAGTGTTATATTTGGTCTTTATCATGTGGTGAGTACATTGCCAGAAAAGATAACATGTTTTAGCTGCCTGTAGCTACCGGAGCCACCTTGTCAGCGTTTCCATCTCCAGTGCATCTTAGAATTTGGTAAACTATTTGCAAGCGTTTGGACCATTGAGCTGGAATTGGTTCCCTTGGGCGTTCTGTTTTGGACTGCAATTTGCTTTGGTCGTCAGACGGACTCCTGTGGCATAAGCAGTGTCATCCTCGCCTGTAGTAGGATACCACTTAAAAACAGCAGTTGGCAACCAAGGCACACGGACCGCGCGGAATTGTTACTCCGCCAGCCAATCAGAAAAGAAGACAAAATCGTCGTCATGCGACCATTTCAAAATGCCGTCGTACTTGATACTTCCGGAGCGTCTGCTGTTCATGAAAAGCCTTTCATCAGCGGGAGCGATGAGGTGTGCAACAGACATGGACAAAGTGTATGGAGTCTGAACATTTATTTTTTCAAAAGTCCGCCGTACAGTTCATTTCACTGCTCACCCCATTTTACTCATGAAACTTCACTGCCAACTGAAGTGAAACTTGACAATAAATACGTGCAGCGAAACAAGCGTTCTAATTCAGTTCAATAAAGAATTAGTCCTTCACCGTCCCACCATAATAGACGAGTGAGAACGTACAAAACTACGCCATTATTATTTTAATTTTGTGCTTACCGCCTTATTCAGGGAACAGGAAAAGTATGAAGTACGATCTATTTGCAGTCTTGCGGAGGAACAGTGGCTGGCGCTTATGAAGACGTGGGCGGGGCTTCACTGCTGACTTGAGTTGTATCCACGAACTACCGCGTGCTGCGTCGATTTATCTCGTCCCGACTGCCGAGGCGCCAGAAGCACCCTCACCCGTCTCCGCCGCTGCTATTTGGCGGTTGCAGGTTCTCTGGTTGCGGGTGTCGACAGAGCCAAACTAAGGCAGAGCCCAAACCAAGGCTCTGCAGCCCAAACCAAGGCAGAGCCTTCCTTTCGACAGAGCCAAACCAAAGTAGAGCCTAAAGGCTCTACTTTGGTTTGGCTCTGTCGACTCCTGCAACCAGAGAACCTGCAACCGCCAAGCAATGAAGCGCTGTCTAAAAGACATCAGCACGGCGTCGTGCAGAGATTTGTGCATGCAATTAGGCAATGCGGCTAGGAAGGTTGGTCCCGTGCGCTTCTATTACTACGCAGTATATGGCAGCGCATCATCATAACAACCATCGACTCCCGTCATGTATTGACATATAGCCCTAGTATCTATACGAGTTCTGGGAACGCGCTTTTATTTTGGTGTCACTGATGTTTCTCGCCTCACTGTTTTGCATGCAGTGGTCCGTTTCCCTATTCCATATATGCGTTGATTTTGTGCCAAAAGGTGCTCGTTACCCGTGCTTGTATGTGTGTGTACCGTGGTTGTCCGCGCGAGCTGACCTGCGGCGCCTGGCATGTGAGGGGGTTGCATAGCCAGTTGCATCAGCGAGCGCCTCGTTTGTGCCGCGCTGTAATGCGGCGGCTATATTTTGCTGCTCGCGCGTCGGCCCAGATTGGCGCCTGTACGGGGCGGAAGCAGCAGCAACTCGTCGTGCCGGGCATCGGTCCGGGCGCGTGCTCGGGTGAGCTCTATGTTTAGACCACGCTATATGGTCCCCGTGACAGGCGCTTCCTCTCGGGAGTTAGTCGGTGACGGAATTGTCCAACAGTCCGGGAAAGCCGGACAGCGGACACGCTTTCGAAGAATGAGTTGGGGAAGGGGAGAAAGACCACTCGTCCTGGCGCCGCGTTCGTCTTCGCACTAGAGCCACTAGATAAACAAGCTCTACTTCGCACGGCGCACCAACGCTATATACTTGGGTGGCACGGAGAAACATGGTCGCTCATAGGTTTCCTATTCGCAAGCTTCTTGCGAGCTGTGCACAAAAGCAGTCTTTATAAAAGTTTGCCTTTGCTTTTCTCTGCATTAAATGCCCACGCGGGAAACAAAAGAATGCCTTGCACGCGCAATGCGAATATGTTTTGGGAAAAACCGACTGATGCGTTTGGCGCGAAAGAGCATGTCACAAAAACTAAATACTCCGGTGTGTTGTGGGTAAAATTCACGATAAGCCTGAGGACGTCGCTCATTAAATCCGCTCTTTATTATCCTGTATCTCTCGTTTTCAGCGATTCAGACCATGTCAGCACTGTTGTATTGTCAGGGACGTGAGTGCAACATGCTGGAAATTCAGGCTGCAAAAGCAACGCACAGATGCCATAGCGGCTGTTCCAGCTGCTTTGTAGTGATTGTGATATTTGGCCTTCATTCGCAGGTGTGCTGGTCGTAGACCTACCACCATGCGGGAGATGTTTACAGGCTGCGTCCCGGGAAACAGTCACGCAGAGAATTCCCACTTGCAGTTGTGAACTGCAATGCAAAGTGTGCACATGTATTCGGTATACGCCTGTCTTCTTGTTCTTACGCGAAAGCGTGGCAGTGTTTACCGTGGACACGTTTACCTGCGGTACTTGGTGCGTGTGTGTATGCCGAAAGAAAGGTAGACGTGGGAAAAATTACAATCGTTGCTGAAGCAAGTTCTGAGGCCTTTGCCTCCTGTGTTCTTCATCCATTCGCGTTGTTAACTGGCGCTATCGAAGATGCGTCGTTCCCACTGTAAGGCGAACGATCCTGTAACTTTCACGCGCTGGGGCCCTTGTACGTCCCGTTTGAGTGTCAGAAACCTCGATCGTGCTCAGGTTTGCAATACAAGTTAGGAGGAAACTGTGTAATTTCGAGATCCCGAATCATTTGTCCTCTCATTTTTGCTCGAAAGGCGCTGGGGACGACGACTATAGACCGTTTCATCGGGCGAGGAGGATAGGGCGCGTGGAGAGCCTTTCCTCCTCTCTGGCTTGGGCGATCCGGCGCGGCGCTGCTTGAAAGAATTGCTGTCGCGTGCTGCTAAACGATTTCGAGATGTTTTAGATCTTAATTTGTGAAATTTACGCCACGTTCGTTCATATAAGGTGGTCAGCGAAGCCTTTCGGTGCATCGGTAGCTACTGCAGGCAGAAATATGTCTTGGGGGCGCAAAAATGTGACGCGCATAATCAGTCGCGGTGCGTGTATGTGTTGTTTACTATATTGCTGACATCGATTTTAATTCAACACAGAAAACCGGCGTCTCTGTATTACCAGCATTAAATGGTAAATCAGCTCACTGTCTGATCGATTGGCATATAGGGAGTAAAACATAAAACATAAGAGCGCATGCTCGTGCACGGCCAACCTAAGGCAACCACGAAACATCTGAGTGGCAGGCGCTATCAAATATTTGTGATACACTGGCATAGTTCTCACGCATTTCAAGTCTAATATGCTTGAAATTACCATATGTCTACGCTAGCCTTGCTGCATGAGGCCCATGGCGCTGCTCAACACAGCGATCCCTGCGGTTGGTGAGCCAGCACGATGCATATATAAGCTGTGTGCTTCGGCATTGCCTTTTTGGCCTGTATACAGCCATATAATATATGAGAGGGTTCGCATAAAAAGAATGCGATGGCTATTTTTGAACGCAAAATTTCCATAATACGTGTGAGTGCGTCGTAGAGAACTGAACGAGCACAGCCGAAAAAAAAAAGAATTTGGTTATCATCCTCTTCCTCTAAAAAGCAAGAGAAAACTGGCTAACACCGCAAAATGTTTATAAATATATAACCGCTGATGCCGTATGCTTGGACCATGCGCTATATAGAAGAAATATATCTGTAATCCAGCACCTACTACTGCTTAGGACGCTCGCGCAGTTTGTAAACGGTCACTTTGCTGGGCAAGCTTAATTCAGACTATAAGGTATGCTGCTATTACTAGCCAAAACGGGTGGAAGCCTCATCCATCCAACCAAGTAATCACGCAATGTAACCTGCAGCGAACAATTTCAACACTTGTCAAAGTATAACAGCACAGCTCCTATCGTAGCAGAACAGTACTCACGCTGTTACGATCGTCTCGTATGTTTCATGGCTCCTAAACCGCAGCTTAGAAATAGAGGATAATACTACAATTACAATAAATACAATAAGGTCACATTAGTGGTTGGAACATTCAGAAATACACAATTGATCTCCGAGGCTGATTGTAGGCTCAAATATGCGCGCACACATCGCGCTGCGTGTTCCGTCCACCTCAATGCCAGCAGAAATTCTGGCCATGACGCCTTAAACCACTTCAGCACGTATCGCAGAACCGTTTACCAAGTAGAAGACGCACGTCACACTAAACAGACCGCACGACCGCGAAAACAAATGCCAACCGCCGAGCGTATACCTGCCATGCAAAAGACCGCTTTCACCCAAGCCAGTATGGCGCTGCTCACAGGCGGCGCCACTGCGTTCACAATATGGCGGCGCCTACGAAAAAACCGACGTTACTAGGTAATCTAGTAACGGTGGAAAAAACGGTCTATAGGTGGTCGTGTTTGCCGCGGATGTTCATGCCGTTGATATGACGATTTTCTCGCGCCGCGCGGCTCTCCTTGTGGCGTAGTTGCGGCTGACTGGGTTAACCCACACGCTTGGGACAACCGTTGCCGCTCGTTTCTCACCTGATCGTCGGGCCGTGTTGTGGTCCGGGCGTTAAGTAAGAGCCGTGGGCACACTAGTCGCCCTTGAACCACGTTGCGTAATGGGTGGAAGGCCGCCGCAGGGTCTGGCTGGGCCCGCGGCGGAAGCGCCCGGGGCCTGTCGCCTTGGCGGAAACCTGTTCCAGCTGCCCTGTCCTTTGGCTGCGCACTCTCTTTCGTGGCGCGCTCTCCGACGGTCGTGTTCGACCTTGCCGCTCGTTTCGTCTCTCCTGGCGACGAGGAAACGCGAGCAGGAAGCCCGCTTTCCGTCTCTCGCGGGGTGAGGTGCGCCTCTGGATCGCCGCTTCCGGGTTGCAACGACCGGAAGCGGGCACTTTCTTCCGAGCGCTTCGGCCAGCCGGCCGCCGTCCGCGCTGCCACCGCCGCCATGGAGCCCGCCATCGTCGCCGTAGCTTCGTGCTTCGACCGAGCCAACGACGTCTACAAGGTGGGCCCTGCGTGTTTACGGTGCCCGGTGTCGCCGAGCGGCCGTTGTCCGACCTCGCGGCTCATTGACCTCGGCCGCTCGGAATCGTGGCATCGGGCCAGGCGCTTTTCGCATCACACCATCCCCCTTTTCGGTTGCTGCGTTCGACTGTGGGATTTGCTGCCGACAATTCCTAGCGAAACGCGAAGCTTAGAGATGCGGACTGCAAACCGCTTCGTTTTGCGCTGTATTTGTGCGTGCCGCCAGCTACTTGCCTTTCTTTTCGTTCGCTGCTTCAACGCCAGTGCTCGCTTTGCGAAGTGGTCGGAGTGTTCCGTGCGGGAAGTACAGGCAGAAGCTTTGTTATTCACTTGCTCTGACCTTTCTTGATGCTCTGCAGCTGGAGCAGTTTTCCCCCGCTTTGTGGCAAATGACTCTCGTCTCTCGACTTTCTCCTGGGAAACGTTATAGTTTCTGCTGTTTTGAAACGTGTAGCTTGAATCAGCCTTCAGTGGTATTTGTTACGATAGCTTCGGGCTGTCTTTCTTGGCTTCACATGTTATGTCAACTACCGCAACGAAAAATTTCAGACGGCTTGTTTTGCTCCGGTGTAGGTGGTATCGGTTGCCACTTAGGTATGTGTATGGCTTCGCGGTGGGATTATTTCGTTTTTGTTTTTTGTTTTGTTGTAACGAATCCACTTTACTTTCGGTAGCCTAGTCGATGCATAAATGTGTTGACCGAAGGTCAGTTTGCAAGTGCGAGTGAACAGCAGAAAACTGCCATCTTGGCCGATTCGTTATCGTCCTCGTTTTCTTTGCCGTAGTGCACATCCCCTAGGAATATGTCGACTGTCGGGCCTGTGCCGCTTCTGCTCATCTTTGTCGGAGACTGGTTTGCGTACGACGCATGCATCACGGGTCCTTTCATTCTTTTTTTTTAACTTTAATAGCACCGTATTAGCGTTTCACTTGCATTAGTATTCAACCAACTGCACGCTGCAGGTGCTGCTCGCTTTCCCGCATTGAGGTGCGTCGAAACGTTCGGCGTGGCCTCATCGATGCCTTCGCGCATGGCCCGGCTTGTGGGGGGCGTAGATAGCTTACCGCGCGCGGCTTTGGGTGGCCTTGTCCTTGACGCTGTGTCCTTGTTGGCCGCGCGGATCTGCTTCCAAAATGTGTGGCAGCCTTCGGCGCCAGCGCCGACGGAACTCCTCCACGAAGGTCTCCCCGTGGTGGCCTTGTGTCTGGCAGATGTCGCTTGACAGCGGGCGGCCTGTCCCATTTTTCTTCGTCGGGAGAAAGCGCGTTACGTTGCTGCCGATACTTCTCGTCCCGGCCACGCGACCGAGAAAGGGCGTGGCGCGCTCCCATTGGTCTGCGAACGCTGTGGAAGGTGCTTTAGGTTTGCCTCTGCTTATTTTCGTTTTTCAAGCTTATCGACGTGTAGTTTCTGCTTAGCTTAGCCAGGCCATAGTGTGGTTTCTGACCGCTGCTGATAATATGCGGATCCACCAGGATCGTTGTTCGCATGCCCGGTGCGGTGTATTGTTTTCCCGTGGTAGATAGGCAGGAACTGCTCTGTATAATAGAAGCGGTTCCGTAGTTGTGCTCCTTTATAGATGGGAGTCCACTTCGCTTACAGAAATTTTATTCGTTTTTTTTTGTCTTGTTATTTTTTGAACCACTTGTCTTGGCTGATATATACGCCTTCGTTTATTTAGAAACGTTATCTCATTCATGCGGTCGTTGTTTCGGTGACACTAGAACATAGTCATCGTTTCGCTCGCAAGGGTATCTCCGATAATGCATGCGTTTTCGCAGGCCATTTGTTTCCGTACCCTTATGTAAGTGCGCTGCTTCGACGTGTGACTGCGTAATTAAGTAGGGAGCACAATGGAAGGGACGTGGTGGAGAGGCGTCTCTGTTACGTCTTTCTCCTTGTTTCTCGGTTCTGTCTGTCTCGTGCGCACCCGCGGTGGCAATGCATGACGTCGACGACGAAAGCGATGAGCAGGCAGAAAAAGTAGCGAATGTCGTTTTTCAGGAAGGCATCTCGTTGACTGGTGTAGCTGTGTACACGGATTCAGGTATGCCTTGTTTGTCTACTTTAAAGAAGGAAACTGATGAAATGTGGCTGCTACTCTTGTATTTGTTTGTTTAGGTGTGACTGCCATGCGCCACGCGGGCATTGTTACACGACCGACGACTTGTTGGAAAAACTGACACCCGACGTGGTTTCTTAGTGACTGTGCTGCGGCGAGCAAGGTCGTCGGATCGAATCGGCATTCTGGTGGGAGCTGACAGCAAAAATTCTTGTGTACTCATGTTTGGATGCGCCTCAGGCAGCTGAAATTACTCCAGACCCTCCCTCTATACGGCGTGCTTCGCAGATCAGCTCTTGGTCGTTGAACCCATATTGGAAAAAAAATTGCCATTTTCACCGACATTTATAGCAGCTTTCGTTCGTTGCTTATTATAAAGTGGACTCAGCGTTTGTACGTGGCACTCAGATGCAAAAAAAAATATTTGTAACACCAGAACTGCTTTCGGCGTCTGTGCCTACGCTGGCAGGACACAGCGGCCTGTTTTTCGCGATTCTCGTGGCACCTCTAGGCGTTTCGTTTTTCTCGCTAGAGTATACAGCTGTTATGTTGTTGCAGACAAAGTCAACTGTAGTGCTTATATTTGTGTCTATTATCCCCTATCCACTATTATCCCCTAATATCCATTTTAATTTCCATTAATTTATCGGTTCTTTATTTCATTTATTAAGCACAAGTAATTTCCCCTATGTTGTGCTTGGTGTCAGTGTTTGTTGGCTTCTTATGATATGACTAATAAAAATCGGGCCCCTCGGTTAACCCCACTTTCCTCTCGTTCATTACATAACGAGGGTCTCGAATCCGGCAACAGTGATGCCTTCAGGTAGCATATGTGGGTTTATTGACCAGTTGCCTTCACCCAAAAAGATCACGTTCTCGAGACGCCTGCGGCAAAAAAGACGTTCCACGTCCGCCGCCAAGGTCTGTGAGTGGTGGCGCTGGCTAACATTCCCAGGGTTCTACTAGGACGCATAAATACCCAAGAAAGTGGATGGGGAGACGCCGCCGCGGTAGCTCAATTGGTAGAGCATCGCACGCAAAATGCGAAGGTTGTGGGTTCGGTTCCCACCTGCGGCAAGTTGTTTTTTCATCCACTTTAATTTCCATTAATTTATCGGTTCTTTATTTCATTTATTAAGCACAAGTAATTTTCCCTATGTTGTCCTTGGTGTCAGTGTTTGTTGGCTTCTTAAAATATACCAACTGATTCGTTCAGGAGCCATAGTTCACCTCTAAGTAACTGCTGAAGCTTGGACCTCACTCAACATCTAACTCGCATTTGAGGTAGCTGTCAAAAATTGAACCCACTCACAGAATTTCTTGGTGACTCGTCTCAGCCTCACCTCACTTTCAGAGGCCGAGGTCAACCTCATGAGGTCGGAACCTCGTTAGGTTGCTTACTTCTGGCCGACCGAGCTCAATATTGTATCGAGGGCAGTACGCAGAAAGGCTGTATAGAAGTGATGATGTGTGCGTTCGCTTCACGTTGTAACCCGCCGCGGTGGCGTAGTGGCTATGGCGTTGCACTGCCAAGCATGAGGTCGCGGGTGCGATTCCCGGCCGCGTTTCGTTGCAAAAACGCTCGTGTGCTTAGATTTAGGTGCACGTTAAAGAACACCAGGTGGTCAACATCATTCTGAGTTTCCCACTGCGGTGTTTCTTCATAAACATTTTGGCACGTAAAGCTCGATCATTTCTGACGTTGCAAACCAAATGAAACACGATATATAGTGAATCAGGACTGGCACTCATCCGCACGTTCCGCCTCTGTCAGGAGTACGCTGACAACACCGCTGCCGGCACGCGTGTGCAGTGGCAAATGGTATCGTGGTTCGCCCCACAAAAAAAAAAAAAAAAAGACCTCGCATGACTGCGCGCTCAGGGCGTCCGATGTGAAGTCGCGTTTCCCAGACAGCAGGGCACAGAGAAAACATAGCCTGGCGTTCTGGGAAGCTTTTTCGCGTCTAGGATTTCTGAGACAATGGTGTGCTGCGGACTAGTGTCCGGACGGCTTTCTGCTTTTGCACCGATGCTTGGCCTAAGTGCCCGGGTGGGCGAAAATTGCGCATACTTGAGTTTTTTCGTCTCCTTCCCTTTCCTGAGCGCTGTCTGGACCGACGCTACGAACGCAAGTGCATTGCGTCACTCTTCTGCTGCCGTAAACGCCGACGTAGTTTATAGCTCCGGAAAAGTAACGCTGACTCGGTATTGTGTTTTGTGCAAACGTGGCTGTGAGATTCACGGCGGCTTGCGTTTCTTCCATTTTTCGTTGCTGGCATGCGTGCGTGCGTGCGTGTGTGTGTGGGGGGGGGGGGGGGAGTCACATAAACGCAGTGCAGCGCGTGGGATTTTTCCTATCAGGCATGCGTGATCAAGAGACATAGGTGTTCAAGAGGCGAATTATGCTTATTTGTCAGTGGTACTTATAGCCTCCTGGTTTTAGGGCGGGCAGGTAAATCCTTGCAGTTGCTATTCGTGTGTGCACTCGCGATTGCTGCATAGCCGTGAAGTATTTTAGTAGAACACCCATGCAGCTCATGCTGTTTTCCTACGTATCATTTGTCCTTTCTGATCTTGAACTTTTCTCCCCTTTTTGGTCTGTGTTCCCAGCGTCACCTTCGCCTGTTGTTTTAGCTCTCCGGCAGTGTCCACGATGTCGTCATGCCAGAGATTAATAAAATATAGACAAAAGATAGGAGATAAGAAGGTACCTCAGCTGGTGTCAAACCTGCGGTTCCTTCCGAAAGCTGATGCCCCAACCAACTGCGCGACCAACACATTGACGAAGTGCGACCGCTAGGAACAGGAATGCCTCGGGAGGGCGATTGCGGTACCCGCTATAGACGGTGCACGAAACAGTCGGGAATCAGCGCAGAGGTGAAGCAATGGAAGCCATTTAGGCGAGTGCGGCGGCACGAATTGAAGTATACACGCTACGAAGGAAGGAGGGAGAGCCGCTGTTCTCCAGAGCTGTGCTGCACGAAGCAGGAACAGCGGTAGCTAGTGCTATGTTGCGCACAGCATAAAGCCCCTCAGTTTCCACCGCCACATCCTCGCATCATCCTTCCAACAAGCACGCGCTGGCAGATTCATGCCGAGCTGCGGCAATACTTTTCTCGATCAGTTTCTAGGAATATGCCATTCCCGTGTATCGTGCGAACGCCGTCCGAAGATCACCAGTATGCTAAAGCAAAAAAAAAAAGGCAATTAAGCGACATTACTGAATGCCGGGCATGAAACATGTCTCAATACTAATTACCCCATTTCCAAACGTACCTAAATACTAATTACTGAAAAAAGCTCGTTATTTGCAAGTCGCACGTACTTAGTGATCATTTTCAAGTTTTATGGGATTTTTAAACATCGCCTGTTGCAGATAGGATAATTATTGTCCTTGAGCTGGGTTATTCGAAGAGGCGGACATTACTAGCACGAGAAATGGAAACACATATTCAAATACCTAAAACAGTCACTAATTAACTTCATAATTACTTTACGTCACATATTGCAATTTACGAATTGCAGCCCGTGAGCTTGCAAAAAGCATCCGCTTGAAGTGAATTCCCAGTATGACATCAGTTTCGAGATATTATTTCCCAAAGTGTGGGACAAAATACACGGGCGTTCCAGTTTTGTGCTTTAGTGCATTAAAGGGAAGACAGGGGGTGCGCATTATGCATAAAATGTTGTTTTGTTTAAAAAGTGGAACAGTGCATTTTTGCTGCGAGTTTGGTGGCGCATAGCGCCAAAGTGGTTTTATTCTGTACATTCAAAATTCATTCCAAGTGGAATTGCAATTTGTAATCCCAATAATTCGTAAATTGCAATATGTGCCATAAAGTAATTCAGATAATTAGTGAATTTTCAATAATTAGCCTAATATGTGTTTCGGTTTCTCCTGCAGGTCCGCCTCGCTGAATTATCCAGCTCAAGGACTAGAATTATGTTTGCGACAGACGATTTTTAAAAATTTCGCAAAACTTAAATATCATCACCTCCTATACCTAATTAATGACAGTCATATTCATGATTGCCGAAATCTTATGCGTGTCCTCTAAACGAGTTCGTTTTGCGAAAGTGGAATCGCACAGCTTGTGTGCTCTCTCTCTCTCTCTCTTTTTAAAAGAGTTTACTGTCATTAAGTAACATGGGCAAAATAGCTGGGAGCTAGTTTTTATGGATGCACAAAGCGAGGTTGAAAAGTTGTTGTGGCATCGCACTTGCTATGAAGTGCCTTGAAAGTAAGCTTTCAAGAATAAATTAAATTATCTGGTTTTAATTACGTACCAAAACCACGATCTGATTCAGGCACGTCGCAGTAAAGGACTCATGATCACTTTGTGTGCATGCGTGTGTGGCGTTTGTGTGCGCGCGCATTGTTTTATCGTAGCCCATGACTCGCACATCCTCTGCCTGTCAATTATGGGACATTTCATCTAAACGCAGCCGTGTGTCAACAGACAGCTGCCGCCCTTAGCAAGACCACAAAGAAATGGGCGAAGGAGTGACGCAGCAAAGTGCTGGTGACGCATGTTGTTCTTAGTGCGCGTTGCTGCTGCTCCATCTTTATTTTCGTTTCTTTCCACCTCATCGTAGCAAGGGGTAATGGAGAAAAAGAGCCGAATGAATTGCTGCTCTAATAAGGCGGCCAGCCCGTTAACTGACATCGTGGCTCCTTGGCAAGCTGCCGCCGCTGTTTTGTGTAAACACGGTAAATGCTGCCGCTATAACGTGGTCTTGTCTCACTTTCATTTGTATATAATGCGACAACACGTTCAACTCAGTGCTATGGTGGCTATCAACGCCGTGGTCCGAAATCATTTTATTATTATTATTATTATTATTATTATTATTATTATTATTATTATTATTATTATTATTATTATTATTATTATTATTATTATTATTATTACAAAACGTTGCCCTTGGAGCTTTCCACCTTTCGCCGTTTCTTGGATCCTTTATGCGGTTCTATAATTCGTTGTTCGTATGCACCGTGCTCATACGCATCTCCGTGCTATGCTAATTATTTACTTCGTGTGGCGCGACTCTCAAGCAGAAGGCCTTTGGTAAGACGGAGGAGGTTATATAGATGGTACGATGCAACCTATCGAAAGGACGGCCGCTTCGACTATATTCATGTCGGACACCTGGCAGTTGCGGTTGTTGGTATCAGTCATGTGTCGGATCTCACGAGGAATTGCACCGGGTTTCGCGTGCAGTGCCCTTCACTTGATTCGCTTTCGCAGTCGTCGCAGCTGTCTGGCTAAAATCGTGAAGCTCGCTGCTGCAAAACAGGAAAGGAAGCTCGGAAGATGGAGGAGCTCTTTTGGCAAATGTGATTGTACCGTTATGTATCTTAGTTTTTTACGAGCCTTGCGTTATTTCCTGTCTTTCATTTTAAGCTTTCACGACGGACCTACGCTGCACGTTTCTGAAAAAAGCGTGGGTGCACCACCCCCTCGCGCGTTTGAGTGTGGCCTTGGTGAAACAGTCGAGGACTTCGTGAGGTGGAGGCGTTTGCATGGTTATTATGGCTGTGCAAGGGGCGCAAGAGTAAAAGTGTATTGACGCACACGCAAGGCGCTAAATGCAACAAATGTTTGTTTTATGTTAATGTAAAAGAGTTAGGCATTGATTAGGCCATTGGTATATTTCTGTGCAAAAACAACTCTTTCTCAGACACAGCAACGATAGGAAACTTAGCCGCAGCAGGCTTGACGTCTTATTTTGTGTACGAGTTGTGTACTGACAAGATGATCGAACGATTATTATAAAGGCGGCGTCATTTTTTGTCCCATATACTTGCGCTGTATCCATAATCGTGGCTGACGGGCCGAACTTGTAACCCTGCACGGCTATATATAACCGACAAAAGCAAGTCGACTTGCCTTATGAGGCTGAAATTTGGCTGCCCGGCTCATGTAAATGTTGGTCGATCGTTCTGAGTGAGCGCCAGGTCGGGTCTGGCAGGGTCAGTTTGTCTACACGCGGCATGTTGACGCTCCTCGACCCGCTTGATATCGCGCACGTAAACGGCATTGGGTTAAGACGGCGGTTCGCAGTCAACGGGAGCCGAGCGCTGTTCTTGGGGCTCGATGCTGGCTGCTGCTGATCTCAGCCTGCGATAAACGGTTTCGTGTAAAAGCTGCACGGTCGGGCTGTCTCAGATTAGACGCGCTCGGCGCCGCCTTATATAGACGGACCTACGTGTTAGCCTCACAGTGACAGCTATATAGGGACTTCCGAGCTCCTTGTCGTGGTCTCGGCCGAAACTTGTTACGTGGTTCGCTATTTGGATTTGAAGAAAGCCTGTATTGTGGTTTTCGTTTTTCTTTTTTGTGACTCGCGCTGAGCCTCTCGCCGCTCGCGTTGCTGCTCCGTCCTTGTCGCTGGGCTTCTCGATCGCCAGACGAACCCGCTACACAGAGCCTGTCGCAACTGCGTGAGGTGGTGAACCCAGCGCACCTCCGCCTACCCTCCTCCGCGACGCGACGCCTCCTTTCCTCTCCCCCGCGCCACCGCGCACTCCTCCGTACGTTCCAACACCACCTAGATAGCACAAGGCCTGCTCACTCCGATCTGTGACGTCGTGCTACCTGGCCCGACTGCCATAGAATCTAATGGGAATGCTCCGGAGTAAGCCGCGGTGAATTTGCCGTCACCTCTTTCGTCATGCCTGCCTTGGCAATGGAAATTTCGGGCCAGGTAGCATGACGTCATGGATAGGAGTGTGCAGGCCTTGTGCCCCCGGCGTGCGCTCCTCCTCTTTACCGTCAGGCGCCCTCCTCCTTTTGCGCCCGCTTCCCTCTCCCAGCTCTGTGGCCTCCAACTTAATCTCGCCAATTTCACAGATGGGGCCCATGTACGCTTGCGCGTGAAAAGAAGCCAGAATGCACGATTACGTACCAATGCAGCGCTGAGGTTGTGAGAGGCGCTATAGTTGAGCGCTCCGAATTGAGACGACCTTAAAAGGTGTGCACATCGTCGTGGGTTTGTTCTCGTGAAAACGGACGACCAGTCGTGTGGGAATATCGTGCTGAAACGACTCAAGAGCCGAGTCGAGAGTTGAGTCGAGAGCATCAAGAGCATATGTGGAAGTGCTCCCCATGGAGCTAGCTGCCGGGGACGACTTGAGAAGCAGTGTGTTTTAGTAGTGCTTAATTAAATTGTTCACGCAGGGCCACCAGCCGTGGGGCTTCAAGTAGCAAGATGAAGAAAATAGGAGTTAGGGGTTGGGGTGGGTGGGAGGCGGGTTCACGTAGCAAGACCAACCTACGTGAAGCTCTCCTCTTGTATTCATATCTATAAAGCTTCACTGCTTGCCATCCGTCGCTAAACCCGTGACGGGGGAAAGTTGAGGTGTAACAAGTAAATATTGGCTTTAGTACTTCCCTTTTCTGGTTGAAGTCATTCATTTTAATTTATAGAATTTCTATTTGCACTCATGAGAAAGCAATGGTTCAACCATTTCTTCCGCTGGCTAATCAACGACGCGTGCGTCTTCTACTTATGGATGATTCCTTTGTGCATCTTGGTTGTCTTGTACACTGAGGTCTGATATCGTTCGCATACTTGGTCTCGCTCGAGATCTCGCTCGAGAAAGAGAAGGAAGTCGTGTAGCACGTGGAGAGGACGCAAAGCTAGTAACGGGCGTTCATTGCGCAAGCCGCGTTTGTGTAGCGGTTCCATGGCGCCATGCGGCACGCGTTCCATCCGTTGTATTTCCGACTGCTAGCTCTTAGCTGACCACACCATATGCGAGCGGAGCCACGCGATGAAAATAGCTCGCGCTGGACAGCGTGGTGCGGATGACCTGCTATCGGCAACGTTTATCGCGCGTGCGTCGAGCCCCCTCTGCACTATAATTTATAACCACCACCAAGTGACAGCACCCTGCGAGCGGCCAACACGCGTTGGCGCGCAGCTAGATTGAACTAGAAAGCGCAGCCGTTGCGTGTGCACACGCGCCCCTGCTATAAACGGGCTCGATTCACCCGTGCGATTCTCTGTCAAAAGGCAGACCACGCGAGGGGTGTAGTGGCGGCTCGTGATGTAACTTTTCCTGGCCTACTTCAGAAGGAGCTTACGTAACAGGGTCGCCGCGGCGTTTTTTCCTCGCGGAAGCGACGCCGTCCCAGTTGAAACAAGGAGGGGGGTTGGGGAAGAGGCGGGCACCATCAACTTCCGCTTTTTACTTCCGGCAGCGCGCTTACTTCAGAGCTGTCAGCGGCTCTATCGGTCCCCTGAATCACCGGACGTGTTTACTCCACGGCTTTTCGTTTTCTTCTTTTCTCGGCTCCTTTATGGCTGATTCATTTGGTTTTCGGAAGGTGTCTCTTTCCCAGATGGTGTTCTTCACATATCGCTCTTACATCTTTCCCTTTCCCGCGAAAAGAAAGATGCTGGAGATACCGGGCATTGTGCAAAGTACACTTTCCCACAATTGTTTCCACAACAGTTAGACACACTTTGCGGCCTGAAGTTAAAAAGGGCATGACACAATAGTGTCACCCCTGAACTCATCTCGCCCTGTTCTTCGTACATCAAATGACTGCATTGTGAAATATGATTAGGTTTTTTTTTTTTTCAAATAGCTTTTCTTTTTCTCGTTTGCTTGTGAACGTCTTTGTTGTCTGGCAACGCTCACGCATTCGCAGCTGCTCATGTCGTAAATCAACCGTGATTATGACCGCGATCCTCCCGTCGTCTGCTTTAATGGCTGCTGATTTTCCTTTTCTTCTTTTTTTTTTGTTTTCTTTCCTTTCTTTCCCGAGACTACGGTACTTATAGCTGCATTATACGAGTAACCGCTTGTTCGCTTGACGCAACGCTTCGCTGAAAATAAATAACCTGTACACTCAACTGTTTAAATTCAGGTCACTCCGATAAGCGCCGGTAAGTGCAATAGGTATACAGAGACCTTGCTTTTTTTTTTTTCGAAGTTTTCGCTCGTCGTTCGATCTACCAGAGACCGGTTCGATGACGATCGGCACATTGTTTTTGTTGGCGTGGTATGGTAGATTGGTATTTCAGATTGTTGGCCTCAGCACCTTGTCGTGTGTCGTGTGCTCGCCTAGCGTGAGTGCGGTCATATAATGTTGTAGAGGTCGAACTTTGCGGCTGCTTGAACGACTCAGCAACGATAATGAATGATAAGTAAAAAAAAAATAAAAGTATGGGGTTTTACGTGCCAAAACCACGATCTGATTATAAGGCACGCCGTAGTGGGGGACTCCGGAAATTTGGACCACCTGCGGTTCTTTAACGCGCACCTAAATCTAAGTACACGGGTGTTTTCGCATTTCGCCTTGAATTATAACTGTTTACATACTTAGCAGATCAGTGTTGCCGGATGGTCTACATGATGCAGACGACGAACCAGTGCCCCTCGGTTCTTGACATCGCACAATGCACATCAACTTGGTGACGCCAAGTTTTTCTTGCACTGCTGCTCAGCCCCTGCCGTTTTTTTTTTCTTTTCGCGTTTTGGTTCATTAGGCATTTCATGCTACATTGAAGCTGGTATTTCGTCGTCGCTCTTTCTCAATTCAGTATTAACGCGATTAGCATTCTTAGCCTACTAACCCCACTGTGGTGTGCTGCTATTAAAGGGTCCCTGAAACGGTTTGGACAAAATTTGTAGGCACGTAGGGTACAGCTACAGTAAAACATTTGCGCCACAATTTAAGCGTCTCATATTAAAAGAGCTACGGACGATTACAAGTTATACCACATGGCACTCGTAATGTCCTTTGCAGCGAATGAGATTACATCTTAATGTCATTTTTGTTGCTTTTACACGGACATAGTGAGTGACAATTACAGCTAATGGCATTCGCCCATTGATTGAGTTTCCCGAACTCATGCAAGCGCGACTTGCGTAATTTCGACGACCGGGGCTTGGCAAAAAATTACGAAATCGACAAGTTAAAACGAAATGTAATCAGAGTAAAGGTTGTCATAATTGCTGTTATGAACTTTTTAATAATAATTTTATGACGTACACCACGATAGTTGAAGTCTGCAGCTATATTCTTGTTCCCAGTCTCCGACTGGATGCTAGCACCTCTTGTCGGCCATTTTTACAACCGCTCGTCTCTTTTTTTTTTTTCCTGAATATTGTTTTCAAAGCGGTACCGTGCTGTAGCCTATCCACCAACCGCGCACTGGACCGGCGACGAGGCGCGCGCGCTGCTGAAAGCGCAACCGCGAAGGCGAAGCTCGCAACCTCAACGTATACATGTCGATTGCAGAGTGCCTGCATGCGCAAGGTGCCGATAAACATCGCCATCAATTGCGAATGCCATTTTGTATAATGCCATTTTGTATGGCATTATACATGGCATTATAGACATGGAACGCAAGACCGCAATGACATTCGGTATGAATGTAATTTACTGTGAATGACTTACACGTACCGTGCGACAGAGGTGTTACCCTCCTCCATAACCATGCTTTTCCTTATCAACTCGTTTGCCGAGCGATCGTGGCCAAGCTCCGCCTTCAGTGGCCCTGCGTCATGATGCGACGTCGTATCGTCTACTTCCGGTGTCTTGCACATATACCTGTGTTTACAACGCGTCACATCGGCGTTCATCGCTTCTCTGCTGACACTCTAGACATGAAAAAATTGTTTATTTAAGAACACCAATGCGAAAGCTGAAATATAGAGTTGTTTATCCTTGTTAGACTTCTTGATTCCTTAGCCTTGACGCGCCGATAGCGTGCAGACGGACTCGGCGTATACGCTAGGCCTAAGCTTCGGTAGGGACCGATCTCGGCGCGGGTATAGCTGGCGAAGGCTAAAATGTGCGTATTTGAGCCTCAGAACTTTTTTTAGTGCAATAGGGAAAGTGGAAGCGCACGAATTACCTCAGCTTTGTTATTGGTGCGATAATATCAGTCAGCGGTAAACTTCGAACACGGGGTCCGTTCGCGCGCGTCTGAACGACTTCTGCATTTCATGTCCACTCCACAACGCTGTGACAACGGCGACAACTTCCAGTCATATGTTACGTGCGAACTACTAAAAAACGCTTAGGACGCCGCGTTTTTTAGTAGTTTGCACCTTTATTCCAAGCTCCTTCGCACCTTTATTCCAAGCTCCTTCGCACCTTTCTTCCAAGCTGCGACACGAAATAGAGTTTTATGACTCCAAGATATAGCGTTATTTAGGACAAGAGACTGGTATGAAGCGATGAAATTGTATAAAGCATTTAATATTCAGCAGCGCTCGTCCTTGCGTAATAGAACCAGCGTGGCACAAACACAACCAGCGCAGTTTCCAGTGCGAACCAGCGAACTTCAGCGAGAACCAGCGCCTGTACAGCACAAACTAGGGCGCCCCAGCGTCATGGCAGTGGAACCAGCGTCTCTTCCAGTGTGACCCAGCTCTTATCCAGCGTTCTCACTGGTGTCCCAGTGAGTCCCAGCTAGCGCCAGCGTACCCAATGCGATCCAGTGCCAAAAAACGCGCTGGTTTCACACTGGAAGGCACTGGAAGACGCTCGTTTTTGCAATATGGGTGGCTATGTCATACGGTATGTTAAAACGACCGTGACATTTGTGCTCCGGCGAATAAATGTTAATGTGTGATCGTGAAGTCGGTACAACGTCGCACAGCTTCTACGTAGCGTAAACAGCTACGAAGGAAGTGCTGGGGAAAGTGGGCTGGTTCCGGAGGTAGTGCAGTCTAACACTGCTCCGCAAAGCGCGAGCTGGCACAAGTAAATACGACGAGAAAGTGACACGTGGTGCACGCGCCGCATAATTAAAAGAGCTGGCTGGCTTTGGAACAAGAATTCCTGCCACTACTGCCTAGACTTGAAGCAGCATAAAAGACTTGAAATGTCGTTTTCAGTGAGTGAAGTGCAGAATGCCATTACCCCAGTCCTCACGGACTGAGTGCGGCTTTTTATGAATCTTTCAAGCACGAATCAGCAGCAACTCTAAAGCACATATTCAATGGAACATATCGGAGCCATTTTCTGCCTGGAAGTTTCTTGACAGCACAATTTTGATTCTCCAAGTGGATGATCTAGTATTGCTTCGATCTGTAAAATCTTATAGGCCGATCAGTTTAACCAGCACTGGTTATAAAGTCTTTATGAAAATTTTGACGAAGCGACTGGAGAATGTAATAAAAGGTTTAGTAGGTCCTCACCAGACGTAAGCTGTAAAAGGTCGCTCAATTGCAACAGATATTCATAAAGCCAGAGTGGTATTGGAGTGCAGCGATGCCATGCATTCTTGCATCGCAGTGGTCCAATTAGACCTTGAAAAAGCGCTTGATTTAGTTCCCTGTGATATTTTACTGTGCATTTTAGATTATATAAACCTAGGTTTTGTGTTAAGAGAGTAGCCATGGCGTACCAGGACTGGTTGGGAAT
Source organism: Dermacentor albipictus (assembly GCF_038994185.2). Taxonomy (NCBI): domain Eukaryota; kingdom Metazoa; phylum Arthropoda; class Arachnida; order Ixodida; family Ixodidae; genus Dermacentor; species Dermacentor albipictus. Next base: position 193,688,602 of record NC_091821.1, read on the forward strand.
AAGAAAACTTGGAGAAAGGATTGAGGTTCAACGCTGAATACGCCAGGGTGGCCCTCTTTCACCACTGTTATTTGGTTGATTCGTTGAACCCTTTTCCTTGGGTGTATTGCAGAGTACCACTAATTAGAGGTGCTCTCAATCATCCCTCGAGATTGGTTAAAACATAGTCCGCGGTTAGCAAACGCTGCTGTGAACATTTCGGCAAGTTTTGCAGTCGTGCGCGGTGCGTGGAGCTCTCAAACGGAGCGCGAAGTCACCTTTTTCTCAAACGCTCTCTTTTCAGCAGAAGCCTGGGGCTCACTTTTTTCTTATGTAATACAGCAAATTCCTATACGCGGCTGTTATTGGCCAGTAGCTGACATCAATCCAGACGGATGTTTGAATCAATGCGCTTCTTACTGTACTGTGCATTGTGTACTGTTACTGTGTATATTTATTGACCAAGTTTAATAAACAGGCTGAAGTAAGCGAAAATGTGCTTTCAAATTTCGGTAATAATTACGTACTTCCGGAAGAAGCCGACTATCGTCTGCTCACGCTCGACCGCGGCCGCCCGCGTAGGAATTAAACGTTGGCCACCGTGCTTAAGGGGTGGAGACAAGAAAATGTTCGTTCATTCGTTCTTCGATTCAAGCATTGCGTATTGCTTCAGGAAGCACGATACACACCGCGGGATTCATGTATACCCGATAAATAATTTAATAATAGCATTATTATACCGAGCGATTTCGATTTCGGGGTTCCGGGTGATGCTATGTCGTCGTAGGAGAGGAAAGGCAACACGGCTTGGTCACGTGGGTCACAAAAAATAGTGTCCTAAAACTATGCTGCGTCATCTGCTCGCGCATACGCGTTCTCTGCCAGCAGAGATAAACAACTGGCGACTCGGAAGTGCATGTCGCGATTATTATAATTATTGCGAAGAGCGTCAACAACGGTAAGAAAATATTGCGGCTTGTGAGAGTCGGTGATTCATTCCGAAGCGCCGTCAGCTTTAGCTTTGAAGTGAACCGGAAAAGACGTAGCGACGATATCGGCGCCGCCGAACGATCAGCGGCGGTGAGGCTGCCGGCGGTGCCAGAGTGACCATGCACTCCTCGGTCGCTGATTGGCCACTTCGCCGTAAAACTGCCGCACAAATGGGTCCCGGTTCGATCCTCTCGTAGGCAAGGAAATCTCACCGTTCGCGAGCAAAACTGCCGTCGCACGGCGGCCTGCGAACGGCATGCGGCGAGTTGCCATGCCGGTAACGTGGACGGGTAAGCGAACGAGAGACCGCTCCGAACTGCCCAACTATGCGACTCGCAGATGCTACGTCAACTGCTCTCCGCTACAGCCTTGTGCATGTCTCGGTTAGCCAGGGGCCAAGGTTAGCTCGGTTACAGTGTTCTATAGTCGGATACAACTTAAAGAAAAGGGGGAGGCCCCGCCCAGATGACCGAAGCGCGACAGCCGATTGCCTCCGCGACTAAAATAGTACCGCTCGAAAAATCGTGCTCCTGAAACGCGCAATTCTCGGTATAAATAAATACTTTTGTATTTTGATGACTGGTTTAGTAGAGCTCTCGTATGCTACAGCACATGCCGGATAGCGACAGAAAAATAACCCCGTGCCTTCTGCAACGCTGCCCGTCGTCTGCTCTTAAGCTTCATTGCAAGTGACAAAAGTAGAAAGAGCAGCTCGGCATGGCTTTTGCGCTTGTGCGCATGTACAGGCGCCCAAATATTTAACTGGCGTGCGCGAGCGGGGACTTTTCCGGGCGTCAGCGCCGTATGACGGGGCGAGGCTGGAAACAGCCTAGCAGACGATTGGCCCAGCTGAGCGGGCTTTGTCCGCATGCGCTTAGCTTCAGACTGTTTCCAGCCTCGCCCCGTCACACGGCGCTGACACACCGAAAAGTCGCCGCTCGCGCACGCCAGTTAAAGATTTGGGCGCCTGTACATGGCGTATCTACTACTCGTTTTCCAAGCTTAAAATGAATCAGTTGCTATTGAAAAAGTACTTATATAAAACAATGCATTTATCGCTGAAGCGCACAGCTGACGCGACTTGGCCCAGTTCGAAGCGCGGGCGGCCATCTTCTTCGTCGGCGGGGTCACCGGCCGTCCGGCTCATGACGTCAGTCCAGAGTGCGCGCCCATTGGTGGATGCTCGTGTGCATCCGCGTTGGAGGAGTGAACGCCCCCTTTTTTCTAAAGTTGTATCCGACTATAAAAGCCTATAGCATAGAGAAAGGATTTTTAGAATGACAGAAAGCTGAGCCAGTTGGTAAGGATTCATAATGCAAAGAAGGGATAAGGCGTTCAGACACGGACACAAGAGAAGTGGACAACACGAACGCCGCGTATCCTGGTCGCTTTTACACTCAAGGCCCGTCCGCGTACCGGCACGGCAACTTGCTGCACGCCGTTTGCCATTCGCAGGCCGCCGTGCGGCGCTCGTGTTGTCCACTTCTCTTGTGCCCGTGTCTGCACGCCTTACTCCTTCTTTGCATTAAGAAAGGATTTCTATATTCCTGTAGCTCGCTCATAGTGGAGGCTATGCTCGGTCGCTCGGTTCAGCAAACTCCGTAATTGGCATTTCATCGCTACTCATCATAAGTCACGTTTTTGTGCTAGTGTGCTATGACGTCAACATTTTCGTTCCTCCGCTGTGATGTCATAATAGTCACGCTAGCGATGGGTCTCGACCACGAGAAGGAGCTTTCAATGTCTTTTTTGGAGCTGAATTAAAATTATTTTGGAATGTTTGCAGCGTCCAATACCTCGTTGTGGGTGTGCTCGCATACAGAAGCAACCTACAACAGACTTTCTATAGCCTCAAAATTTGGTGTCTCCACCCCTTTAACGGTGTCTTAGCCGTCGGGTCTCGCTAATTTCGACTAGCTTTGAACCACGCTATGCTTAAGGTCAGACCACACGTACGCTTGCCGGCCGGCGCGCGCTCACTCCTGGCCGCGCTTCTGGTTAGATGCCTTGGCAGTCTTCGCTTCGATTGATATAGCGCTTGAAAGTGCGCAGATTGGATGCGGCTGCTATCCGTCGGTCAATTTGGTGTAAGACAGTGCCGGTCCCCACCACGTAGCACGGCCAGACTGGAGCATATGACCGCGATCATGCACTACTTTTGCATGGAGCTGCCGTCTGCTCGCTGAACAACCGTGTTTGGCTTATGTTTGGCGCGTCACAGGCGCCCAAATTAGGTGTAGTGACGTCTACGTGAACATCCAAAATCAAATTTGTACTGCGCCCCACGGTGACGTTCAGTAGGCGGAGCGTTGTGGGCACGCCCCGCTCCGCCGTAGGCTGTTTTAGCAGAGCGTTTTTGACGGTCCGCTCCGCTCAGCGGGCTAGCGGAAGCGCAAGTGCGCATGCGCGACCCGTTCAGCAGTGAGCGGGCGAGCGGACGGGAGCCCCCTCTCCGCTAGAAAGCTTTCTCAGCGGAGCGCGGCGAGCGCGTCAAGCGGGTCTAGCGAAGCAAAATTGCTGCCCCCAGTGCTGCTGGCCCGTCCACGAGGTCGTTTGAATCGGGATTTGTAAAGCGCAAACCTAGAGTACACTTTAGGAGACACGAAGATCTTCTTCTATTCGGGAGGTTGTGGCCATGAACCCGTTTCAGAACCATGCCATGTGTGCACGTTTGTTTATGCGGACCACGTTTTAGGTGTACTGAAAGAGCAAAAAACCTTGTCTTGGCTACAACACAATGTAACGGCTTTGTTAATGTAAGGATTATATATACATATAAGAAATGAAAATGCAATGTATTGCGTGAAATGCCTTCAGACACTTGAGCAATTCCAAATATATTATTTTATTGCGGCAATTCTTACAACTTGAATATTATGCTCATAGCGGTTTTACCTTCTGCGGCAAGGTGGCGCGTCAGGGAAGCACATGTCTTTCGGACGCAGCCGGGCGCTCCGCTAAAACTGATTCTTCGTCCGCCGCTCCGCTAACTGTGAGCGGGTACGCGAGAGCGGAGCGGACCGTCAAAAACGTTCTGCAAAACACACTCTATTGAAGAAGGAGCGGAAGCACCGCGAACGGGAGTTTTGATTGCCAATAAATCCGCTTCTGCTGAGCACGTTGATTTTTGCGGCAAAGTATTTCTGAAATAGGCTATTTTACTTTCAAATGCTTTTTCTCCACTTCTATAAAAAGGTGTTTAAGGCCTCTTTGATGGTTTTAGGTTTCTCGAAAATAAAATGTGCCTACTAGCATATGCAGACGATGTGGTTGCGCTGTGTGCGGACAAAAATAGCGTATTGAAAGTTGTGAAGTTGGCCAAGCGATTCTGTGGAGAAAGTGGAAGCAAAGTGAACTGCTCCATGTGCCTGGTTTTTCGGCATGGAGACAGGCCAACGACCCCAGGCACATCTGCCAGTATGCCGTGAGTGACCACGCCCGTGAAGTACTTGGGCACGCCACTCTAATACTGTCGCGAAATGAGCCGTACTTGCGAACGCAGGCTGACGAATTTCGTGACAGGGCAAACTCAGTACGAGGCTGAAATTTTCCTTTTTTTTTTTCTCGTGCTACAATTTGCAACTTGTTTTTAGGGCTGCATTAATGCTGCATTGTTCAAGAACTAACGTTAGAGAACTGCATCGCGTGTTTGCGGTTTTCATCTGAAATTCTGAGTGGGAAAAAACCAGCTGGACTAACCTTTTTCGACGAGGGCGAAATGCTGGCGTTGGCTTGGCACATTTGTTTCTTAGGCAATTAGTCTATAGAGTTTTGTTCTGCCGCGACTCAACCGTGTTTACGAACAATGATGTAAACGCGGAGAATGAGGGCTCTACCAGACTTTATAGTTTCATCTATTTATATGTCCGGTGGATTGCATGGGTATATGAAAGAATGGATAGATGCATTGAATTTTCTTAAAAGCAGATTTACGTATGAGTAGCCTAGCCACTGTAAAAAGAAAGCGGTTGTGCCAAAAGTTGGTTGATCTGACCTTACCTACGCCATTGTATAGGACTATGTAAAGGCATGGGGCAGGGAAAGATGTTTTACGTCGAATTAAAAAGATGTTTGTTTTATCCAGTGCAAAAACCTTTTTCTTTCAACTGAACTCAGGTACACTGACGGAGGTAGGAAAAGGTGCTGTATGCGTATTGTGGAGTCAACTGCTATGCATGCCGTAAGCCATATACCATTGAACACTTCTTCATAAACGGGAGGGAGAGTTGTTTTTGGACGTATTACACAGAACTGTTAAAAAGGACTTGGCGCTGGATGGACCCGCCGTGGTTGCTCACTGGCTATGGTTTTGGGCTGCTGAGCACGAGGTCGCGGGATCGAATCCCGGCCACGGCGGCCGCATTTCGATGGGGGCGAAATGCGAAAACACCCGTGTACTTAGATTTAGGTGCACGTTAAAGAACCCCAGGTGGTCGAAATTCCCGGAGCCCTCCACTACGGCGTGCCTCATACGCAGAAAGTGGTTATGGCGCGTAAAACCCCATAATTTAATTTAATTTTTTGGCGCTGGATGCATATGGCATAAGGTTTTTGTCAGTACCCTGTGAGCATGATGTAACACTTTGTCATGCTCATTGCACTGATATCATTTGGAAGAAGCGCTTGACGGTGTTTAATGCAGATGTTGACATTAGGCCAATTCGTCTACATTTCCGAGAACTTATCGCGAGAGTTCTTGAAGTATGTGAACAGCAAAACCCTGTATCAGAATGGCACGACCAATTGGACCCACTTGAATGCTTAAAATAATTCTAAAACTTCTGAATTGGCCAATGATGGGTTGGTATGTGTAAATCCGTCAATATTGTAAGTGCGACTATTCTGAGCAAACACACGCAATAAAGAGAGAAACAAAAACAGGTCTAGTGGTTAAAACACCAGGCTGCTGTGCTCCACGGCAGAGGTTCGAATCCACCATCAGTCACATATTTTCTTTTTCGTAAAGCGAGGCAAGTAGAAACCTACTTACCTACGTACCGCTAAGTGCCAAGAAAGAGGCGAAGAATGCTTCGAAATAAAATTCACTTTTTTATTCGCTCGGAAATTCCTTGTAGCTATCGGAATTGTCACCGACCGACCATAAAAGCTGCTTTTCTTTCTCTCTCTCTCTTTACCCGCCATGGTTGCTTAGTGGCTACGGTGTTGTGCTGCTAAGCACGAAGTCGCGGAATCGAATCCTGGCCATGGCAGCCGCATTTCGATGGGAGTGAAATGCGAAAACACCCATGTACTTACGTTAATGTGCACGTTAAAGAACCTCAGGTGGTTCAAATTTCCGCAGTCCACCACTACGGCGTGCCTCATAATCAGATCGTTATTTTGGCACGTAAAACCCCATAATATAATTTAATTTTTTTTTTCTCTGCTATGAAGCCCACGAAACACAAAAAAGTGCCGCGGCGCTCTCCGCGTGCTTGTGTGGGCTTCTTTGAGGCCTGGAAAAAACTTTCATTTCAAAAGTTCATAATAATAATAATATTTGGGGGTTTTACGTGCCAAAACCACTTTCTGATTATGAGGCACGCCGTAGTGGAGGACTCCGGAAATTTTGACCACCTGGGGTTCTTTAACGTGCACCTAAATCTAAGCACACGGGTGTTTTCGCATTTCGCCCCCATCGAATTGCGGCCGCCGTGGCCGGGATTCGATCCCGCGACCTCGTGCTCAGCAGCCCAACACCATAGCCACTGAGCAACCACGGAGGGTAGTTCATAATAATAACTATGTAGTTAGGCGGAATACAAAAAGTCCGACTTGCTTCAAGCGACGGCAAACATTGCCTTTGTTTCGTCGAGCTACATGGCATTGTCATATTTTAATTTTGGCACAAGTTTCGTGGGACACCTTGTATTCATTGTGCTTGCCGAAACACATGAATTGTGAGTCTTGGTGCACATACTCTTTCAATGCCGTTTTCTTATCGTGTTGGTTCAGGCAGTCCATACCGAGTTTCGACGCGAGAACGCGAAGCTATAAGACAACAAGTCGACGAAATGCTGCGCGACGACATCATCCAGCCGTCGAAAAGCCCGTGGGCGTCTCCAGTTGTTTTAGTGAAGAAAAAGGACGGAACCCTACGTTTCTGCGTCGATTATCGTCGACTGAACAAAATCACGAAGAAAGATGTATACCCCCTCCCACGGATAGAAGCATCGATAACTTTCCAGAAACTTCGGATACATGCAAGCGCGTCCCGCGCTGTGCAATAAGATTTGTTAGGCGGCGAAACCTGGTCGCCCGATAAATATAAGTACACGTGTCAATATATATATATATTGTGTTAGTGTTTGTTGGCTTCTTATGATATGACTAATGAAATATCGGGCCCCTCGGTTAACCCGTTTTATTGTCGTTTGTGTGTGTGTGTGTGTGTGTGTGTGTGTGTGTGTGTGTGTGTGTGTGTGTGTGTGTGTGTGTGTGTGTGTGTGTGTGTGTGTCAGTTTAATATATAGCCAGTTTTGTCTCAATGAGCAGATATGGGCGCATCAAGAAAGCAAATACATCCATCTCATTAAAGGGACTGACAACTGGCAGAATGTGTTGCGAGGCGTTGATGAAAAGGAAATAACCATGGTTTAAAGTGATAGAATCCAGCACGCTGTTCGTGATTTAATCCGAAATTATAATTTTAAATGAGTAAAGAAAGTTTCAAGAACCAGTAGGTAAGTAACCACCGCGGCCTAGCGGGGAAATCTTGTCACTTCAGATATAATATATCAGATTGCTGAACGTAAGTCGGCTGCTATTAAGTACGGCATACTTATTGCTTAAAATTGCAGTTTGTATATCATCAGAGGCTTGCGCTTTGCTCTATGCGTATTACGAAGTAAACAAAGCCCACGCTAACGAGCAGCACATGCGTCCCGCAGTGCATGCATGGCGGCGCACATGCTGCGCGAGTTTGCGAGTAAGTACCCAGTAGTGTGTGGTCTTCCTGTGAGATACAATATGTCATCGACTAGTTGTGCAGTAAATTGACACCAGCACTACAATATTATCGCACGCCCGTTGGGCTGCTGAGCACGAGGTCGCGGGATCGAATCCCGGCCACGGCGGCCGCATTTTCGATGGGGGCGAAATGCGAAAACACCCGTGTGCTTAGATTTAGGTGCACGTTAAAGAACCCCAGGTGGTCAAAATTTCCGGAGTCCTCCACTACGGCGTGCCTCATAATCAGAAAGTGGTTTTGGCACGTAAAACCCCAAATATTATTATTATTATTTAATATTATCGCACGCCTGGCTACGGCAACACGCTGAGCTGCGTATCACGTGTAAAAGTGTCGTTTCGCTTTCGTGAACTTGGCTAAAAACACTCTTGACTAGTTAGTGACCAAAGCAGCTGGAGAGGAAACTAGAAAAGACGTAGCTATTATTGCGGAAATAATTTAACACTTCGGAAAACTCGAATCGCTGGAACATCGGCGTAATAAATAAAATACTTGTTCACATCTGCGGCCGCGCTTGTCTGCCTCTCACTAACGCCGGCGTATAATCGCTATCGCGTTCACCTATCACTGTTTTTAGCATGCTTCCAGTGAGCACCTACATCTTCACTGCAGATCGAAAAAAATTGTTATAAAGAATGCTCCGCGGCGTTACCGCGTTACCACTTCATGATTAGACACTCTGAACGGTAAGCTTTTCATTGCACACACACACAAAAGAAAGGGTGCCATGAAAATAGATTCTGTCCTTTCAAATACACGATTGAATGAATCCTTGTTAAGTGAGTAAGTGAGTTAGACTTTATTTGAAAACACAATATTGACGGGTGATCTTGTTGTAAAGGCAGCCACGAGCCCCTGGGCCCGGGCGGCTTCTTCAGCTCTCTTGATGACCTTGGCCTGCAGGCCAGGGTCGGAGCTGAGCAACACGGCCTCCCACTTCTCAGTATTACTTATTTCATGATTTGTGTGATTTTCCGCTGGGCACGACCACGTAATATGGAACAGATCTGCTTTTTTCTTACAACGGTTACATGTATTAGGGTATTGGTTAGTAGTGATAGGCTACGGGGTTGGGGTAGGTGTTCGTCTGAAGTCGTTTCCAAGCTGCTACTTGTCGCTTGTTAAGCGATTTCTGTGTTGGCGGGTACACTCCTATGGCTAACCTGTAGTGCTGAGTTATTTCCTGGTAACTGACCATGCGATCCCTCTCTGATCCTGGCGTGAGCCGTCCGGGTGCTCGGTTGGCGAGTCCTCGATCCTTGTTTAAAAAAAAAAAAAGCGTGTATTTTTGGTACATGGCATTGCTGTGGCTAATCCCTTTTATATAAAATAAAATGTACATGTATCTACGCCATCGAAAAATGTAAATTTTCATAAGGCGTATAAAGGTGGTGATGTCATCGTAGGTTTGGTACTACTTTAAAAGGGGTCACAAAGTTTGATAAACACTGGTATAGGTGGTGCAGTACTGTGCTTCGAGGATGTGGCGAAAATGTTGAAACTGCCTTGTAGATGGCAAGGGCCTCTCTGTAGCAGACAGGGCGAGTATCTTGTCCCACAACTATAATCGCCATCTATCTTGCCCGCATTTCCTTTGTTTAACGCTGCGAGCCCGGTACTTCCAGGTCACGAACAGCAGGCGCGTTATCAGCATTACACAGCATTCTCGACAGGAAAGTAGCGAGCGCAGAGTTTTCAAGAAAGGCAATGCAAGCAAGACAGACGACGATTATTGCACTCTCAGACAAAGGTACACCCTTTGGGGTGTATATCTGCCACACAACGATACTCTAAAAACAGTTTGCACCCTTTGGGGTGTATATTTGTCCCACAACAATAATCGTCATCTGCCTTGCTTACGTTTCCTTTCTTGAAAACTCGGCGCTCGCTACGTTCCTGTCGAGAATGCTGCGTCACACCGATAACGCGCATGCCGTTCGTGACTGCGAAGTACCGGGCTCGCAGCGTTAAAGAAATAAAACGCGGGCAAGACAGATGACGATTATTGTTGTGGGACAAATATACACCCCAAAGGGTGCAACCGTTTTTAGAGTGTAATCGTCATCTGCCTTGCTTATGTTTCCTTTCTTGAAAACGCCGCGCCCGCTACTTTCCTGTCGGGAATGCTATGTCATAGTGATAACGCGCATGCCGTTCGTTACTAGGAAGTACTGGGCTCGCAGCGTTAAAGAAAGGAAATGCGGACGAGACAGATAACGTTTATTGTTGTGTGGCAAGGTATAATTAACCCAAAGGGTGTAATTTTGTTTTAGAGTGTGTTCTGTTGGCAAATCTACACCCCAAAGGGTGTACATTTGTTTAAGAGTGTGTACACTCTTAAACAAATGTACGCCATAGAGTCCGGATTGTACCCCTGATTTCAAGCAAACACCCGCATTTCCAAAAGTCCTGGAACCATTACACCTTTCCACATACCCCGGAGCACCTGGTACCTATTGTATCCCCATAGCGCTCTGTGTTTCATTCTGGCTGCATTTCTCTTCCACTTTACTGTTAGTGTTCTTTCCTGTGTTTCCATATATCTATTGCCTTCGTTTATCCGTATACCAACGTATTTATATACTCTTACCCGAGGTATTTCCTGGCCCTGTATTGCCACTGTCTGTTCACTGTTTTCATTAAATAACACCTGATTTTCTAATGATAAATTTAAAACCTTAATTCTCACTTTCCTGTCCACAGATATTATCCAGACGCTGCAAATCACTTTGCTTAATTGTTAGCTAGCAATGCAATGTCGTCCGCATAAAATAAACCTGGAAGCTGCTGCTCTATTACTGTACCCGCCTGTTTGTATGGAATCTTAAACATGATATTGCTTCCCTCTAGCGCCCTCTCCATCCTCACCATGTACATCATAAACAGCAGTGGGCATAAAGGGCACCCCTGCCTCAGTCCCTTGTTGATATCAAATTTCTCCTCGCTCCTCATCCCATCCCATTAAACGCAAACGGTGTTTTCTAGGTAAATCTCTCTCAAAAGCTGTAGACAATCGTTGCCTAAGCCTTCCCCTTCCAGAGTATCCCACAAAATGTTGCGGTCTACGTTGTCGTACGCTCATGTAATTTCTAAAAAGGCCACATATAACGGTCTCCTTTCTACTTTTGATACTTCAACACACTGAGCAAGGACAAATAAATGATCATCCAAACGCCTACCGATTCTGAAATTCTCCCAAAATACCATTATTCTCTGCCCATGATTGCAGCTTTAATTTGATTGCCTGCATTGCTAGTATGTATATTACCGATGTAGTGGTCAACGGTCTATACGAGTGAATTCTATCTTTCTCCCCCTTACCTTTATAAATTAAATTCATTCTACCATGTCGCCAACTGTATGGTATTCGTCTATCTTTTAAAGTCTTTTCCACTGCTCTCACCAGAACTTCCTTACTTTTTTGGACCTAGTTCATTAATCAGCCTAACGGGAACCTCGTCTAGCCCTGTGGCTGTGCACTTAGGAATTTTCTCTTCGGCTTTCTTCCAGTTGAAATTTGTCAGCTCCAGCTCCTTTCCCATCTGGTTCTCTTTCATGCTCTATTTTTTTTTTTATTCAAATACAACCTCGTCATTGCGTTGGAAAGATTCGGCGGTTATTTTTCGGATGTAATTTAATGCCGCTTCCCCTTCCAGTTTGTTTCCATCTTCGTCTAGGATATGTTGTTCTGTTGTTGTTGACTTCCTGTCTAATAATTTTATGTGGTTCCAAAATATTCTGGCCTTCTTTTTCTCACGTATTTCTGACAACCAACGTTCACTTTCACCTTTTAACTTTGCTTGCACCAGTATTTGAACCATAGACTATAGCTTTTTCCCCGGTATACATTTCCCATTTATTGGCTACTTCATCCTGCGGCGACTGCGCGTGTTTTTTGCTTGCCTGCGCTCTCGGGATGCTTTCTGTCGTTCGGCGATTGTTTCTCGTATCTACCTGTTCCACCAGCTTTTCAGTTTCTTTTTTCCTTACCAATGAACATGTTGTTTCTCTTCCGTATTTCTGTCGTTGTTACGCTTAAAATTCACTAGATTCCCACTTTTTACGTGGCCATTTGCCAAGTTCTTCCTCGACTCTTGTGGCTATATTTGTTATTTGTTCAGCGTTCAAATTTGGACCGGCCATTTTGCAGTCCTAGCTCTTTCACAATTACATATCCCATTTTCAAAATGATACGGTTATGGTCACTCCCTATGCTGCTATACCCTTCCTCGTCAATGACCATTTCTCTCAACTTACCATGAATTCCTTCTGTCATCATGCAGTAATCAATGGTCGATTGCCGGTTTCCCACTTCCCACGTGATCTGCCTTTCACACTTAGGCCCTTTGTTCACGATAACGACATTATGTTGCTTACAGGGATCTAACATTGACTTCCCGTTGTTGTTGGTATAGACCCGCCGTGGTTGCTCAGTGGCTATGGTGTTGGGCTGCTGAGCACGAGGTCGCGGGATCGAATCCCGGCCACGGCGGCCGCAATTCGATGGGGGCGAAATGCGAAAACACCCGTGTGCTTAGATTTAGGTGCACGTTAAAGAACCCCAGGTGGTCAAAATTTCCGGAGTCCTCCACTACGGCGTGCCTCATAATCAGAAAGTGGTTTTGGCACGTAAAACCCCATAATTTTTTTTGTTAGTATAGCCATTTAGATTCTGTATGTGGGCATTCATGTCACCTAATAGGATTATTTCAGCATCATTCCCGAAACCCTTAATATCAGCACTTAGGCATTCCACTAACTCTTCATTCTTCTCTGTGCAATTATTTCCAGTCCACAAGTACGTTACGCCCAGCCAAGTTTTCTTTCCACTCATTGTACCTGATAACCAAAGATGAGCATTCCGACTCCCCCTCCCTTTATTTCTGACTTAGTTCTGTTGCATCCTTCCCAAAGATAATTCTCAATCATTGGCGGCTCTTCCGAGTCTCTAAGGTGCGTTTCTGTAACCGCATACACCCCTATTTGTTCTCTATTTAGCTGCTCCTCAATCTCTGCCCACTTTTCCTTTCTTCTGACGTCCTGCTTGTTTATGTAGCCTATTACATGGCGAGCTCTCTCTCCCTCTCTCTCCCTCTTGTTTTCCTCCTTTTCCTCTTATTGATGGCAATGCTATTCTGAGGTTCCCCTAGGGGACCTTCATTACTACCTACTCTGTCCTCCTGAACGCCTGTGGGGCCCCCTAAAGAAGCAACAGCGCGACCAGCAGGTCGCCAGCCCACTTTTCGTCCAAGCCTGTAATTGAAGTGGATCCCGTCTCGTTCAAAACCACTACACCTTCTCACTTCCCTGTTTACTTCGACAACCACGAAACCTTTCTCTCGGCTCATTTTCCATATCGCCTCATTAGCAGCCACTATGGCTCTTTGTACGTGACTCACGTACAGACACCTCCGGCACCGTGCACACCACGATCACCAAAGGGGACAGCTCGCGCAAGTCGTCTACCCCCTTCGCCAAGCGCTGGGCTAGTCCTGTCCCTTTCCTGTTTAGGACGTCATTTAGACCACTTGCTACTGTGACAAGTTGCGCACGGGGGCATTTTCCGCGAGCTTTGCTATTGCTCGCTCCATGGCAGAACCCAGTTCCCGCCCTGGAAATGTCCCTACCGCCACTCTTTTATCGCATTTCACCCTCTCCACAATTGCCTCTGAGCACGTAGCCAGGTTTGAGTCGCCGGCAATAATCACCATTTCACTCTCTCCTAATGCCAAGGCCTCTCCCTACTTTCCTTTGTTACCCTTTCCGTGCGATTCGGACTTGCCAAGGGGCATTGACCCCTGCGTTCCTGCTTTTCCTTTGTGACCGTGTGAAGGTTGGTGCAGCTCTTTCCAGCTACCCCTCTCCCCACGTTGCACGCATTCCACGTGCTTTGCTCATACTCCCTCTCCTGTTACGTCGGGAAACTGCGTTCCATTGTCACGACCATTCTAGTTCATAATGGCGGCCCTGTTCAGCCTTTCCTCGGCTGTTTCATGTCTTTTTTCCACTACCTTCCGGGCATCACGCTCCACATTTAGCCCATTTTTGAGCTCGACCTGTTTGACACGCTCATCCTGGAAAGCCTGCATTCTCTTCAGCCTAGCATCGACATCACAGTGTCTGCGATTGACTCGATTCCCTCTCCATTGTCATCCGTCCCCCCCCCCTGCCTTGAGGGAGCCCCCCCCCCCCGCGCACTGCATGCTTTTCCGGCTTTCTTGCCATGTATTGCACGACTTTTATGCGAAGCATATTAACGTAGGTTTCGGGCCTTCGCGCGACGCCCGGCGGTGGCCACCATTGACCCTGAAGTGGGGTGACCTGACATGACGTCACGTGATGACGTCACACAGGCTGCAGATGGGGCCTCATGGATGGATGGATGTTATGAGCGTCCCCTTTGGAACGGGGCGGTGGCTTGCGCCACCAAGCTCTTGCTACTATGCTGCCTAATATCCTACCTAGGTTAACCAATGAAAAAAAAAAAACACTATGAACTACCACGTCCAAATTTTCTGATACCCAATTGCGAACTGTGCTTTTGTACGTCTCCGTCCTTTGTCGTTTCCCTACTTTTCTTCCACCAATCCTCCAATCGCCTCTTACTGATGTCTATTGCGGACCTGTTTGCTTTACCACTGCTCCCGCTGAACCGAAGGGCTTCAAGGAGGCCAGTGGTGCCTAAATCGACCGCTGGATAGACGTCTTCACATTCTAATAAAATATGCTCCGTCGTTTCCCTAGCTTTAGCGCAGCAAGCACATGCTTCTTCCTTCTTATATCTCGCTTTATAGGTGCGTGTTCTAAAGCATCCCAATCTCGCTTCGAAAAGTAATGAGCTTCCCTTTGAGTTATCATAAATGGTTTCTTTCCTAATTTCCTTTTTTCCCCTTAAGTAGTTACTCATGGCAGGTTTCTTTTCCATTGCCGCCACCCATCAGATTAATTCAGCCTCTCTGACTTTCCGCTTGACCTTCTTTGTTGCTGTGTTGCCCACCCCACAGGCCGCATACTTGCTGGTAAGCTTCCTAGTTCTTTTCCTCCACTGTGAATCAATGTTTTGCCTGTACAGATACCTGAACACTCTCCCAGCCCATTTACTTTCCTCCATATTCCTCAGCCGTTCTTCATACTCAATTTTACTGCGAGCTTCCCTCACTTCAAAACTAGTCCAGCCCATATCCCCTTGCACAGCTTCATTTGTAGTCTTCCCGTGAGCGCCCAATGCGAGGCGACCCACTAACCTTTGGTTCCCGTCGAGTCCTGATTGTGCCCCTGATTTAAAGCAAACAACCGCATTTCCAAAAGTAAGTCCTGGAACCATTACCCCTTTCCACATACCTCGGAGGACCTCGTACCTATTGTATCCCCATAGCGCTCTGTGCTTCATTATGGCTGCATTTCTCTTCCGCTTGACTGTTATGGTTTTTTCCTGTGTTTCCATATATCCGTTGCCTTCGTTTATCCATATACCAAGGTATTTATATTATGTTACCCGAGGTATTTCTTGGCCCTGTATCTCCACTGTCTGTTCACTGTTTTCATTGAATACAATAACACCTGATTTTCTAACACTAAATTTCAAACCTAAATTGTTGCCTTCCTGTCCACAGATATTAGCCAGACGTTGCAAATCACTTTGCTTGTTTGCGAGCAACACAATGTCGTCCGCATAAAATAAACCTGGGAGTTGCTGCTCTATTACTGTACCTGCCTGTTTGTATGAGAGATTAAACCCGATATTACTTCCTTCTAGCGCCCTCTCCATCCTCACCATGTACATCATAAAGAGCAGCGGGGATAAAGGGCACCCCTGCCTCAGTCCCTTGTTCATATGAACTTTCTCCGCGCTCCTCATCCCTTCCCATTCAACGCAAACAGTATTTTCTAGGTAAATCTCTCTCAAAAGCTGTATACAATCGTTACCTAAGCCTTCCCCTTCCAGAATATCCCACAAAATGCTGCGGTCTACGTTGTCGTATGCTCCTGTAATGTCCAAAAAGGCCACATACAACGGTCTGCTTTCTGCTTTTGATATTTCAATACACTGAGTAAGAACAAACAAGTTATCATCCAAACGCCTACCTATTCTAAAGCCATTCTGAAGCTCTCCCAAAATGCCATTATTTTCTGCCCATGCTTGAAGCTTTAATTTGATTGCCTGCATTGCTAGCCTGTATATTACCGATGTAATGGTCAACGGTCTATACGAGTGAATTCTGTCTTTCTCCCCCTTACCTTTATAAATTAAATTCATTCTACTTTGTCGCCAACTGTCTGGTATTCGTCTATCTTTTAAAGTTTTTTCAACTGCTTTCACGAGAGCTTCCTTACTTCTTGGTCCCAGTTCATTTATCAGCCTACCGGGAACCTCGTCTAGCCCTGTGGCTGTGCGCTTAGGAATTTTCTCTTCCGCTTTCTTCCAGTTTAAATTTGTAAGCACTAGCTTCTTTCCCCCTTGGGTCTCTTTCATGCTCTTTTTTTCTTCAAATACAACCTCATCCTTGCCTTGGAAAGATTCGGCTGTTACTTTTTGGATGTAATTTATTGCTGCTTCTCCTTCCAGTCTGTTTTCATCTTGGTCTAGGATATGTTGTTGTATTGTTGTTGACTTCCTGCCTAATAATTTTATGTGATTCCAAAATATTCTAGGTGCGGCCTTCTTTTTCTCACGTATTTCTGACAGCCAACTTTCACTTTCACCTTTTAATTTTGCTTGCACCAGTATTTGAACCATAGACTTTTTCTTCCGGTATATTTCCCATTTACTGGTTACTTCATCCTGTGGCAACTGCGCCTTCTTTGCCTGCCTGTGCTCTCGAGATGCTTTCTGTCGTTCGGCGATCGCTTCTCGTATCTCCTTGTTCCACCAGCTTTTCGGTTTCTTTTTTCCTTTCCAATGAACGTGTTGTTTCTCTTTCCGTATTTCTGTCGTTACTACACTTAGAAGCTCACCATATTCCCACCCCTTACTTGGCGACTTGCCAATTTCTTCCTCCACTCTAGTGACTGTATTTGCTATTTGTTCAGCGTTCAAATTTGGACTGGCCATTTTGCTTTCGTTGCTCTCTTTCCCAACTACATATCCCATTTTCAAAATGATGCGTTTATGGTCACTCCCTATGCTGCTAAACCATTCCTCATCGATGACCATTTCTCTCAACTTATCATGAATTCCTTCTGTCATCAGACAGTAATCAATGGTCGATTGCCGGTTTCTCACTTCCCACGTGATCTGTCCTTCACACTTAGGCCCTGTATTCACGATCACGAGGTTATGTTGCTCGCAGAGGTCTAGCATTGACTTCCCGTTATTGTCGGTATAGCCATCTAAATCCTGTATGTGGGCATTCATGTCACCTAATAGGACTATCTCAGCACCATTCCCGAAATCCCTAATATCAGCGCTTATGCATTCCACTAACTCTTTATTCTTCTCTGTGCTTATCGCGCCGTCGGTCGCCTCCCGGCGGTGGCCACCATTGACCTTCAAGTGACCTTCAAGTAGGTCACGTGACATGACGTCACGTGATGACGTCACACCGGCTGCAGATGGGGCCTCATATCGCGCCGTCGGTCGCCTCCCGGCGGTGGCCACCATTGACCCTGAAGTGAGATCACATGATGTGACGTCACGTGATGACGTCACACCGGCTGCAGATAGGGCTTCATATCGCGCCGTCGGACGTCGCCCGGCGGAGGCCTCCACGCTTCGGTTAGCGCCGTCGCGCGCGACGCGGCGGCGGCGCCACCATCGCTCCATCACGTGATATGTGACGTCACGCCAGGGATGAAGCGGCGCGCGCCCGCCGTCGCGTCAGTCTCTGTGCCCGCAACCGCGCCAGCGTCCTTGCGCCGGGCGTGTATGCGGTCAAGATGCCTCCAAACGCTAAGGATACGCTAAGGTTAAGCCCACGGGATGCTTCGCATCCACTGGGCTTAACCTTGATAAGCCTCCAATTTTTTCTAGTGCAAATACCGAAGCTCAAAGCACGTGCCTTCTAGCAAAAACCGATACGCACAGAATCTAAATCCTAAAAATGACGCAAAGTAATTATCACCAATGTATTAAAAGCAATCAATGCCGCACAGATTATAGGTGTGACACATATTCGCACGTGTTCAACCACGCGTCTGCGCTCTCACTTTTCTACCAAAGCAGTATTCCCGATACCAAAGTACAGTCAGTAAAACCGCTAATAGCTATTGGTCTTGCCACTTCCAAGCTATTATTTGAAGGCTATAAAGACTTAACGTGCCACTTTGTTGCATGTGTTGAAGCACGTGGCACGAAAGGGCGCTCTCACTATCCTGCAAAACCAGATATACACGAAACACACCCGCGCACACGAAAAAAAAAAAAAAAGATGAAAACTACCGAATTATTATTTAAAGGCTAAAAAAATCAGCAAATCAAAAAGACGCAAGCTCCAAAGCATGCACAAAAATATTATTTCTTCGCCAGCACGTAGCCCTGGAAAAACGCGTCCATCCGCCACAAAATCTCACGCCAAAAGTCAGTGGTGTGTAGCGCCTCTCGTGGAAGCTCGCCCCGACGAGTCAGTCGGGAAATTCGGCGACAAGGGAGTACTACGGCGATGGATTTTCCGTGAGTAACTTAACGCTGGGCTGATTAGTGCTCGTACGCTGGCCTGGCGAAGAGTATGAGGCGATCGCGGCCACAATCAGGTAGAAGGTTGTACGCCAGGAAATCGGAACCGGTTATTGGCTCAGCGATGTCGGCGATGACGAAATTTTAACGAAAACCATGACAGAAGATTTTAAGTTGGATGTGCCGAGAGAGCGAGTCGTGTAGGTCTTGATGGTGGACCGGTTTGCTGCACTGAGCTCGAAGGACGTGGACGGACGGTGATCGTGAACTCATGTATAGCAGCAAATGTCGGAGCCGCAATCGACGAGCAATTACTGTCTCGTTGTAACAACTTGATTTGGGCCAGTTGGCCCAACTTTGGGCGGGGATAAAGATGCGGCGACCTACAACAGGTTAGCAGCTCGCGGACGCGTTTACGAGCTGCCGTAGATGATAGGGGCGTAGCCACGGTGCTTATGGCCACGTGAAAGAGTCATTTACAGACTTTTTGAAGCAGTAACCCAAGGAATTTTATAAGACGGGAATCGCGCGACTCGTTAGTAAGTGGGGCAAATGTCTAAATGCTCATGGATACTGCTTTATACCCCGTTTGTCATATATTTGCATTGGCTCACTTTCATTTGACTCGCCTTCGTATGTTTTGCAGAACTACTGCTTTTGATGGGTGCTCCCTGCTGCGACTATAATGTCGGTGCTATTTCTTACAACACATGACTGCTGGCAGCTGCTCCTGAGCAATGCATCGGAACAAATGACAGCGTCATTGAGATTTTTCGCTGGCCGTTGTATATCTACAAAAATGTCAACAATCTTCTTGACTGACAAAGTTTCGTTAAAACATTTGTCCTCAACTTGTTCATTTCACGGCCTTTAGAATTTTCATATCAGCGGCATGCACACTGCTTCGCCGGTTTCGAACTGATATAGTTCTAAAGTTCGTGTGATATTTTCTTTACTTATTAAATAGACAAAAAACATGGAAGCATTGATGTCAGTTATTTCAGACGCAATTTTTGCGACATACGAGTGTATTATTTCATGAAAAAAATACATATTTTACTTGTCTTGACAGTGCGTAGCGTTCAAGAATTCGCTTCCAGCATCTTTCGCGATGGCAGTGCAGTTATTATTCATGTATTTGATCCCTCGACAAATTTTATGAGCAGCAGGCCGAGCTGCAACGTGACCTCCCCCTTTCCCCGAACGAAATTTCTGGCTACGCCACTGGTAGATGGTACCCTGACGTCCGGTCGAGCATGACGGTTGACAATTAAGGGATCTGTCTCTGAAGCGTCGATGGTAGTAGCAGAGCCTGGTGTTATTACGCTTCGTCGAGTAGGGGGTTGCGACTTTGAGTTCGGTCGCAGCGGGACAAGACTGCGGGTGTAGGTCCAGACGCTCCTTGGATGGATCTGAGCTGTCGGGTAATGTCGCTGCGGCGACGGTGCGTAATGTCAGAAGGCGTGTCGACGGGCCGAACGCTGGGTGGTAGCGATGGCATAAATACGTTGATTGGGTCGGCAATCTCCGCAAGGTAGTAGCGTAGACAACCTGGAGAATGGCCTGGGCATGCTTTGGTAGTCGCTGCAGCCACAGAATTCGGAGGAAGGGGTTGTGAGCCTGTGCATTGCCAGCGAGAGCGCGCATGTGGCGGAAGGACTGCCAATTGCTGGCAGACGCAAGAGTTCGCACTGGAACAGTTGACATACCTTCTGCTCTTCGAAGGTGGCAGACGTCTAATTAGTACAGCTTTGAGGTG
Organism: Dermacentor albipictus; assembly: GCF_038994185.2. Taxonomy (NCBI): domain Eukaryota; kingdom Metazoa; phylum Arthropoda; class Arachnida; order Ixodida; family Ixodidae; genus Dermacentor; species Dermacentor albipictus. Next base: position 193,708,912 of record NC_091821.1, read on the forward strand.
CGGGTAAAGTTCAGCCGCTGGTGGGTTGGCGGAGATATCCCAAACCACGGTAGCGTTGTTCGTGTCGAAATGGGCGCGCGACAACGTAGTCGCCCTCCCCTCCCCCTCCTCCCCCCACATAGACGGGGGGGGGGGGGGCGCGGCTGTCGTCCTGCACGAGCTGGTGCTGTTGGATCAGTTGTTGCTGGGCTTGTAGTTCCTGCTGAAGCTGTCGCACAACCATGGCCGCGGTATGTGCGTCGTCCGGGCCGCCTCACCAAATGTGGGATTGCGAGGTGAGGGATCCCAACACAGAGTTCTGGCATAGGTAACCTCATGCTGGTTTATTCCTCAGTAAATAACAAGCGTAAAATGCATTACAACAGCGTCTTATGGAAGCCGCAGCTACCATAGAGAAACATATAGGTAAAGAGCGGACGCTCACGTAGCGCCCTGCGGTCGAGATACTCCACTGCCTCCAGCACACCCGAGCGGCTGGTCATACCGCCAATTTTGGCCTGTGATTTTGGACGCGTTTGTTTAGTTCTGTTTTGGTTTCAGTAGCAATGCTTTCTATTCTTTTTACCTCTGGCTGTTAAAATGTTCAACTACGTCGCCTATAGTGGAGCTCAAAGCTTTAATATTTTACTTTTAAGTATGCCGTACATTGTAATGGTTGGGGTCGGGCATGAAATAGATGGTAGCTGGCCCATGCCGTCGTCCAACTTATCCACGCTGAGGACGCTGTTGAAGGGAGAGACTTGTTCTCGTCGAGAACGATGAATGTGGGATTTATTTACAATATCTACATGAGAACGTTACAGTTCATCAGTCTAACATGACTGAAAGAAGAATGCACACCAAGCAGCCGCGCCACGGCTGCTTATAAACACTGTCCTCCCTAGATCCCTTGGTGAGGGAAAACGGCCGTTCGACCAAACGGAGCGTCCAAAGTCATCGTAGCCGACCCACCTTTGAGGGGGAGGGTTACGACCTCACTTCCGCACAGGTTGCACTGACCACACCAAGGTGAGAGGGTTCTCGCATACATAGGTCTTGAACCGAGCAGGCGCCTCTTTATCCCAGAGTTGACCCTGCAGTCAGTGGCCGCCGCGTCTGTCCATTGATTGACGACCTTTAGGCTGCGTGAGACGGCACCGCAACATATCTTCTCGGAGCTCCCCTGCTCCAAACAGACCGTGACGGTGTGGGCATACACACTAACAATACTTGCTCCGCCGACTGCGTCTAGCCATCTCGGCGCCATTCCGTTGGGGACGCGGCGCATTGTCCTCCTTACAAAAAGAGTCGCCGCCGCAGCCATGGTGGCGCCGATGTCCTGTTGACTCGGCGCATCGTTGTTTTCACAGAGTTGCCGCCGCAGACATGCCGGCGCCTTTACGACGGTCGCTTCCCCGAAGATCGCCAGCCCTCGCCGGTCGAACCTAACAACATACAGACGTAATAAACTCGAGGATCGTAACCTGTTTACCGGAAAGACCACCAAGCTCCTCGAACAACCTAAGCAAGGCATAATTGGCTCATGCAGATTGGAAAAATGTGATCAGAGTTGTTCTTATTGCAACTTTTTGCCATTTTTGAGCCACGTTTCTCACTTGCACGCAACAGGAAGCAGTGGTTCCATATAAGAAAGTTTATTTTTCCTTGTTTACATTGGGAATTGCACAGAAAAAATTCTGGATCACACACTCGATAAAGACACGGACAGGCACATACCAAAGACGCATACCACAACAAGAATATTTTGGCCATGGCAAGCAACGCGCTAAAGGGACACTAAAGGTATAATAAGTAAACGTGGACTATTGAAATGCCATCCCAGAAACTTCGAAACGCTTGTTTCATGCGAAGAAGAGAAATATTTAAGAGAAAATGCGTTCTGAAGCGTCCGCGTACCTCTAGCGCAGTTCAAATCGCCCGCCCTCCGATCGAGGAGTGGTGACGTCATGATCTCATAGGGACGTTGCGCCGTCGGAAGGGAAAGCGCGTGACGATAAGCCGGTTCTTTATTTTATGACGCCAATTTTGACGCTCGTTGCAATGGACGACCCTGACAACGACACACTGGCTCGCGATGCTGAGCGCTACTTCAGCGATTTAAGCACTGATGAACGTGACTTGCTGCTGAAGGCTCGCGCTGCCGGCGTCGTTGCACACTACTACGACGGCAAATGTATGTCATGGCTGTACATATTCGCAGATTTGTAGCTTTTCCTTCGTGAAAACCAAATGCCGCACTCACCGCCCCGGGGCGCCTTCGACCTGCAGTTGTTCTTGCGCTTCGGAGAATGCAGGCAAGACCGACGGAACAGCGCTACGGGAAAGCATTGCTTTGAAACATACCCCACACGACTTCAGTAAGTCGGCGTTGAACTCGTAATCCTCTGGACGAAATTGCAGCGACCACACTATGCAATTTTTCGGCTCCTTGCCATTGCTATGTGGCAGAGGTGCTGCACTTCACCACTTCGAACGGAGAGGTTCACTCGTTGGCACACAGTGATAAGTAACGTTGAATTCGCCGCTGCAACTGCCCTTGACGAAGTTCTACGGACCGTTCGCGCATCCCACGATATCACATGGACGTGGCATTCTCGCTGCTTGTTCCAAATGCAAGTTTCGCGAGCCAGCAGAGCCAGCGCAGCACGACGCGATAACGAAACAACTGAAACTCCAAAGCGCGCGCGGCGCAGAGTCGAGAAAAGTTTACACTCCAAAGGGTGTAAACTTTTCTTACACCCTTAAAACGGCTGCACCCTTTGGGGTGTATATTTGTCCCACAACAATAATCGTCATCTGCCTTGCTTGCGTTTCCTTTCCTGAAAGCTCGGCGCTCGCTACTTTCCTGTCGAGAATGGTGCGTCACACTGATAACGCGCATGTCGTTCGTGACTGGGAAGTACCGGGCTCGCAGCGTTAAAGAAAGGAAACGCGGGCAACACGGATGACGATTATTGTTGTGGGACAAGATAAGCCCCAAAGGGTGTAAATTTTTCTAAGAGTGTAGAGTGTACACTCTTAAAACGGTTGCACCCTTTGGGGTGTATATTTGTCCCACAACAATATTCGTCATCCGCCCAGATTGCGTTTCCTTTCTTGAAAACTCGGCGCTCGCTACTTTCCTATCGAGAATGCTGCGTCACACTGATAACGCGCATGCCGTTCGTGACTGGGAAGTACCGGGCTCGCAGCGTTAAAGAAAGGAAACGCGGGCAAGACAGATGACGATCGTTGTGGGACCAGATAAGCCCCAAAGAGTGTAATTTTTTAAGAGCACTCTTAAAACGGTTGCACCCTTTTGAGTGTATATTCGTCCTACAACAATAATCTTCACCTGCCTAGCTTGCGTTTGCTTTCTTGAAAACTCGGAGCTCGCTACTTTCCTGTCGGGAATGCTATGTCATGCTGATAACGCGCATGCCGTTCGTTACTGGGAAGTACCGGACTCGCCGCGTTAAAGACAGGAAATGCGGACAAGACAGATTACGATTATTGTTGTCAACAGGGTGTAATTTTGCTTAAGAGTGAACTCTAAGAAATTTTACACCCTTTGGGGTGTTTATCTGCCACACAACAATAATCGTCATCTGCCTTGCTTGTATTTCCTTTCTTGAAAACGCTGCGCCCGCTACTTTCCTGTAGGGAATGCTATATCATGCTGATAAAGCGCATGCCGTTCATTACTGGGAAGTACTGGGCTTGCAGCGTAAAGAAAGGAAATGCGGGACAAGACACATGACGTTTATTGTTGTGTGGCAAAATACAACCTAAAGGGTTTAAAGTTTCTTATAGTGTGTACCTGGCGATCCGTGAACTGCGTCGCAAGTCTCATGATCTCTTGAGGGGACACGCTTATATCCACCTTGCTGCAGTGGAAAGGCGCCCGTAGCTAATCTAGGAGTGCTTTTATCAGCTGTTCATGAGCTCTATTCTGGACATTCCGCCATTTTCTTCGAGGCGTGACATGGGCGCGACGTGTACAAAATGGCGCTGGTGGCCCCATTTTGCTTTCGTGTCGCGCAAATTTGACAGTTTGCCTAAGAAACTGAAATAAAGACACTGAACCTAATGTGCTTAATAAAGCAAAACAATTTTTCTCCCCAGTAAAAATAAACCACTAGCACAAAGAGCATGATTATTCAGTCGAAAAGGCTTCTCGCTTCCGTCTGTTGCGTACGAGCCAGCATCCATGTCCCCAGGAAACGTAAAAAGTCATCGTGTATTCGCGACAACGCGCTGGTTTTCTACCTTGAAATAACGTATGCGACCTACCAGTGGTGATAAGCGCTAGTTCCAGGGCGCGTTATAGCTATTTCGTGAAATGCAAGTGACTTAGCCTGACTCGGCTGGCTGACAAACGGCCGAATATCACCGATGGCGTTGCGCGCGCCAGATGTATCCGCTTGTCGGACGCTAGCACCGGCGTCGCCATCTCTTGTTCTATTCGCTGTTTACCCGCACCACGAGAGAAAACTTCAAGGCTCTGCCTTCCGTGGATTTCTTTTTATAAATTAAAAAGCTACCATTGTCATAACCTCTGATGATGTGAAAAGTAATTAATCTTGATTACAATACAAACACAGCAGTGAAAAGTGGACAACCTTGCAGGAAGTTTTCTCTGTTCAACCAATATTATTTCATATAGATGCGTTCTTTTAAAAAATGATGGCCGGAAACACATATGCCAACACCACCCAAAAGCAGTACAGATACTATTGGCGTGCGTTATGAACAAAAGATTTTCATGGCACCAAACGATGGGGGAAATTTGGCGATACGCATTTCTCTCATCCGCCATTGCATATGGCTGCTCATTAGCATAATTCAAGCGGCTCGTCGCACCACAAATTATGGCCAAAAATTTCTGCAATGGCGGCTCAGCGCAACGCCATGCAACATCAAATTGACATTTACAAAATGGCCCTTCCTTTGACATGCTCCCCAAGGCACATTCCTTCAGCCAATCATCAAGCTCACATGGCACCTAGGGTGCCTCGATCCGCGCTACTTTGTACAGGGTGGTGACAAGTCCGGCAGCGCCGCCATATTGTGTCGGAGCACGTAACGGCGCGCTATGGCAGATACCGCAAATTTAGGATCTGAGTTTACTGATTCTAATAAAGTTAGCTTATTTGGGGGGGGGGGGGGATTTTACGCGTTTGTGTATCATTATATTTGCATCACACCTCAAAAGCAGAGGAGGTGAATTGAACGTTGGTAATAAAGCAAGGGCTAGAGTAAGCTTAGAGCTTCACAGACCACGAATTGTTTTCGGTGTGTCTTCGCTTATTTCATGAAATGTTTCGAAATAAAGTTTGCGCTTGTGGGCCAGGCTGAACGTTTATGGAGCTACCATTCAAAATACAGGCGCAGAAGGACGTAATCACCGCAAGACGTTTTCAACTACGTTGTAAATCAGATAAGTCATGAATTGCAAGATCAGCAAACAAGGCAAAAAAAGACATAGCAGCGTTAGTGATAACTGTTTTCTTCTTCTTCTTCTTCTTTTTTTTTTTTTGAGGGAGACATAGCGCTTGCAAAATGTACCACTGCGAAAGAACATGTGCGCTATAAATGCAAGGTGTGGTGTACTTTCTTACACACTGACAAATTAAGGAAGGAGTCACAGCCGCGGTCAAGCTCCACACCTTTTCTAATTTCCATCTCATCCATGAAATGAATGCAGTCCTTTTCAATGTTGGTCATTGCTTGACAGTTTTGTCTCCATGACACTAAGGATTTCAGTGAGGATGCCAGGCTTGAAAGAAAAATGCTGTAGTCGTCTGCACAGCGTTCGTCGTGAAGGTAATGGGTTGCCTTGTTCCAACAGCAAGTCATACCCAGTTGAACCACATGCAAACTTTAGTTGCAGTGCCTTCTTTATGGTCTGACTGTTCCAGATACAACCTTTCCTGTTAGTTTTTTGCAAAGCAGCTTTCTGATCATCATTAAGAAATTTAAGGTTCGCGTTCAATGAAGAAAGGTTCTCCTCCAGCATTCTCGCTTTTTTTTTAACTCGCCGTCAACTTCTTACTCGCCTGCATCAGGCTTTCTTTCAGTTTGTTGTTTTTTCTTTCAGCATCTTGAAGTGCTTTACACAGTTCACTTGCAGACATAAAGGAGATATTTGTTCCAAAGCTGCAGAGCTCGTGCATATTTTCTTGGGAGGACCACTCTTCTTCGCTGCTCTCCGTAGAAAACATCTGAGCATCTGGTTTTCTTGTTGAGTGAAGTGGTGGTGTGGTTTCATTCCCTTGAATTTTAACACCAGCCAGGGGAGGTCGAGATGCTGGCTTCTTTCTCTGCATAGGTGCCGCTGCGCAAGACCAAAAAACAGACTGTCAGATGCTAGGCGCGGAACTTTAATTTTCATACAAAAAAGAAGGCCTCTAGCGCTATCGCACTCACTCACCCGTGAAGTCGAAGAGTGTGGGCAGAGTGCTTGATTTAAGAAGCCGACGACCATCTTGCAGCCTCCCCTCGAAGTGGTCGTCATCAGTGAAGATAAAAGAAAAAGAAAATGTTTTGAATGTTTGAGTCACGAGACTGTAGGTACAGAAGGATTGCACTGAGGATACGAGAGGCAAACTGCAACCCCATTTTATCCGGCTTAGATTGTCAAGTTGCCTAACTTCACGATAAAATTAAATGTAAGCATGAAGGCCACTTAAAGCGCGAATCCAATACATGAATAGAAAGCAAGACACATACCTTGCAAATTCTTGAATTGTCCGTGGCTTTCCAACAGTCGCGTTTCACCTGGATTTCCCACTTTTTTCTGTGTTCTGAATCACGGGGAAACCGAAGGCACCTATGACCCTTCTCTGTTGCTCTGGGGCACAAAGGTACGCAGCAGCCTAGCATGGTAGAGTTTGCTGGCTATTAAACTGTGACACACACTTCACTGCGCATCCCGAACCATACAAGTCACCCCAGCAAATATGGCAGTGGCATGGCGCGGGCCTGGTCAAAAGGTGTCGCCATCCTGTACGGCGGGAGGCAGCGCTGACATCGAGGCACCCTAATGGCACCTATCGTGGATCGCCGCCATATATTCGCAAAATTGTAGATGCATTGCACTGGCTTCTGTACGCTACCGCTGATTTTCTTTTTGAAGCACTAACGTCGCAATATAGCAGCCAAGGACCAAAAAAATGTATTAGTTGATAAAATTTGTAGCCCCACGTCACATTTCATCATCTTGATGAAAATGCAAAATTGAACTGCCAAAGACCAAAAAAATGTATTATTCTATAAAATTTGCAGCCCCACATCACGTTTCGTCATCTTGATGAAAATGCAAAAGGCACAAATTTCGAGGCACGTGAGCTCTCAACAGCCAATATGAGAGTCAACATGGCGGATAATGGCGGCCGTGCTGCCATGCATGTCGAGAACAGAGCCTCATGTCAAGACCTAAAAGGTGCGGCTAGCAGCCATGGAAGCAGCGCCTCACTGTGCGAACCGGTGACTTGGCAGAAACTATGTAGTAGTGGTGGCGATAGTGTATCGCCATGATGCAACAGCCTGTGGACAAAAGATAACCAATTCAGAGTTGTGATAGCGTAGCAGTTCTATTCCAATTCTATTCCTTTTCGTGTTTCGTTAATGGTTGGTACGGGGAATACATAATATTGTCATCAGTGCTCAGCTGGTCGTGATAAGTGGATTGTAAGAAAGGAATAGAATTCAGCCAAAGGAATGGCTACATTATACCTGCCATGGTCTCTTGTTGGCTTTGTGACCAGCTGCCACATTTACTATGCTTTTACATGAATGTGCAGCAGACAGCTAATTAGATGTGTGCAAAGTTTTTGCTGTTTGCTTTACAGACATTTGCATGATGAACAGCAAAGTAACATTGTACTTTTGTTAATATGCATTCTGATCAAACTTGATGACAATTCTTTATTTTACTGATTTCTTTTTCTTCATTTTTCAGACTCTGATCAACATGGCCTATTGCTGCCTGATCCTGATTGGCAAAGTCATACAGAAGCTTGTATTTGGTGAGCTTCGCGTCTCCGAGCAACAGGTAAGGGGCAAACGCAGTCATATATTTTTAAAGAAAAAAAAAAACGCCTTTCATATTCTTTAGTTATTATCATCTCTACTTGCACTTTCTTGTTGAGCGGCATCAGTGGCAATTTATTTAACACTAACACAAGTTTAAAAGCATGATAGGAGTATGTCCCTGGCATGTGGGGTAGTGAAAGAAGCTTTGCAATGATAATTTTTATTTATTGCTACTTGACTCTGAAGCATAAAGCTATCGCATGGGAACAGGAGGTTTGGTATGTGCCATAGTAGACAATGCATCCATGAGTAGTGAAATAGAAAATGAAAGCAAAATGTATACAAGTGAAGCACATACAGTCATCACTGTTCACTGCAGAAACAAAAGCAATAAGGAGGAAATGAAGCCAGATAAGCATAAATGAGTAGTACTTAAGCTGTTCAGTGTAAAAGCTCTTCACAGAATATTTGCACAGGTTGCCGTTACATAAATGAAGCTATACTATCAAAACATCTATTCATGCTACATAGCAAGAGATTGTCAAGCAGCAATCGAGTTTGTTCAATTTGTGCAGATATGGTTAAGGAAAGAAAGATGTTCTGGTACATGACATAGACAAGGGGTATCTTAAGAGATGACAGCAGGAAAAGGTGTACAGCAGGCACAAGCAGTTACCGTAAAAACCAGAATATAGGCCAGACCAGAATATAGGTCAACCCCCCTTCCCCCAAACTTTAATTCTAAAAAAAGAAATGAGAAATAAAAACTGGTACAAGCCAGTAAAAAATGACCGGTATATAAGGCAGGGGTCGGCTCTTTGCCGCAGTTTTTAAAAATATGTGCGACCTATAGTCCGCTTTTTACAGTAGTTTGGTGATGTGGTGGAATGGGTAGGAAGACAGTGTGCTAATTTAGGCTGAATGGTACGCACTTGGGAAAAGAAACAGTTCTTTTGAATGGGACAATAAGAGATGACAGACACAAGCGCTGTGTCTATCGTCTTCCATGCTTAAGTTACAGCATTGAATACTATAGCTTAAAGCAATGTAGCCAGCCACTTTCCGAATTTCCTAATTGAAGCCTGCGAAGTCCAGATGAACAGCGAAGTTCTTAGCCTTAGAAAGCATGAACTCATGGGCACATTATGTGATGCTCATTACATTAAGCTCATGGGGACATTACGTGAGCGAGCACCAGCAAACCATTTAAGGAGGGCTTCTTCAATGTCGGCATACATTCCTTTTTGAAGTCATTTCCTTGTCAAAGGGTCAGTGTTCATCTTCCAACTCAAGATCTTCTCCTTCTCTTTAATAATGTTCTAAATTGTGGACTTCGACGAGCCATATTTTTTTGAGAAATTGCTGTTCCTTGCACCGTGAGCAAAATGCGGCTGCAATCTTTTTTTTTTTTTTAAATTTCCATTGATTTCCTTAAAACAGTTGATGATGATGGGCCCGGGTTAGAATCAGCCAAGCTGGACACATACACAACTGAGGCAAACTGAAACTGCAGCAAGGCATCAAAGAGCGACAAGAAAAAGCATAAATCTGACTCACTTCAATTCCAGACTGCCTTCCGAACTCGGAGCTTGGAGGCGAGCTCGGAGCTGTGATATGCTTGTTCTAGCTGAGACAGGCTGCCATAGACACATCAAAATGATGACTGTCACGCTATCTTAATTCGTAATAACCGAGCATTCGTTATAACTGGAATCGTTATAAGTGGGCTCTACTGTTAACCCAGATTGCTTATTGGGGATGTTGTTTTAGCTCCCATAGACGTGGTGCAAAAGAATTTAAAAAAAAACTGTTAACCACAAATCATTTCATTTATGCACATCGTTTAACGTGAACCGTTATAGTGGTACACGAACTACCTTTCTGTTGCACCTTTCTGGTGCTCATATATATTTCTATGGGACAAAACTTTCATTACTTCAATCCTGAAATAATAATTCAAACTTGATTGGTGAGCATACATGTGCTTGACCCCAATGGCGACCCCAATGGCTGGAGCATCTGTCATGGTGGCACTAAGGGACAATGAATACTGAGGTCCCCTAGATAAATTTCAAGTTAGCACAATTCCCTTTTCCTTCTCCCCTTCACTGATCGTCCTTCATGGAGCGCAGTTAGTGTCGCCAAAAGGTTACAAACCTCTCAACATGCATGCGGAAACAAATAGCTTCTAGTTTGTGGTGTACATACTACGTTTATTCTTAATACTCGTTTTGAAACTGTATTCCGTGCAGTAAACCTTATTCTTGCATATATTCTCATAAACCGTGTTAAGTGAAAAAACTTTGGAACCTTTTTTATATCGTGTGATTGCACTAAGCTAATCACACATTGGAAATGGCACGAGAGTGCAAAGATGAGGAGGGCGGCAGCAAGGTGACAGAATGGTGCTATGCAGAAACTTCTTATCTAGGGATCTTAGTGAATGCATCAAAGACATGGGATCTCATGCCGAAAGTGCTTATTTTGGCCTGCCTTCAGCAGGTTTCGAAGCAAAACGAGCAGCTCACAATGCAAGGTACCATACTAACGAGACTGACATGCATCACAGGACAAACTGATCAACTGGTTTAATGTGGGCCACCATCCTCTTTGTGAAGATAAGGAGGAAGCCTCAAAGCAGGGAAGAAGAAACTAGGAATAGTCAAGAATCAGATGTATCGTTAAGAGACAAAGCCGGCAATATCATTACTAATATGGATGAGATAATTCAAGTGGCTGAGGAGTTCTATAGAGATTTATACAGTACCAGTGGCACCCACGACGATAATGGAAGAGAGAAAAGTCTAGAGGAATTTGAAATCCCACAGGTAACGCCGGAAGAGGTAAAGAAAGCCTTGGGAGATATGCAAAGGGGGAAGGCAGCTGGGGAGAATCAGGTAACAGCAAATTTGTTGAAGGATGGTGGGCAGATTGTTCTAGAAAAACTGGCCACCCTGTATACACGAGGCCTCATGACTTCGAGCGTACCGAAATCTTGGAAGAACTCTAACATAATCCTAATCCATAAGAAAGAGCACGCCAAAGACTTGAAAAATTATAGACTGATTAGCTTACTGTCCGTTGCCTACAAACTATTTACGAAGGTAATCGCAAATAGAATCAGGAACACCTTAGACTTCTGTCAACCAAAGGACCAGGCAGGATTCCTTAAAGGCCACTAATAGACCATATTCACACTATAAATCAGGAGATAGAGAAATGTGCGGAATATAACCAACCCTTATATATAGCTCTCATTGCTTACGAGAAAGCGTTTGTTTCAGTCAAAACCTCAGCAGTCATGGAGGCACTACAGAATCAGGGTGTAGACGAGCCGTATGAAAAATACTGAAAGATATCTGTAGCGGCTCCACAGCCACCGTAGTCCTCCATAAAGAAAGCAACAAAATCCCAATAATGAAAGGCGTCAGGCAGGGAGATACGATCTCTCCAATGCTATTCACAGCGTGTTTACAGGAGGTATTCAGAGACCTGGATTGGGAAGAATTGGGGATAAGAGTTAATGGAGAATACCTTAGTAACTTGCGATTTGCTGATGATATTGCTTTGCTTAGTAACTCGGGGGACCAATTGCAATGCATGCTCACTGACCTGAAGAGACAAAGCAGAAGGGTGGGTCTAAAAATTAATCTGCAGAAAACTAAAGTAATGTTTAACAGTCTCGGAAGAGAACAGCAGTTTATGATAGGTAGCGAGGCACTGTAAGTGGTAAGGGAATACATCTACTTAGGACAGGTAGTGACTGCGGATTCGGATCATGAGACTGAAATAATCAGAAGAATAAGAATGGGCTGGGGTGCGTTTGGCAGGCATTCTCAGATCATGAACAGCAGGTTGCCATTGTCTCTCAAGAGAAAAGTGTATAACAGCTGCGTCTTACCAGTACTCACGTACGGGGCAGAAACATGGAGGCTTACGAAAAGGGTTCTACTTAAATTGAGGATGACACAATCAGCTATGGAAAGAAGAATGATGGGTGTAACGTTAAGGGATAAGAAAATAGCAGATTGGGTGAGGGAACAAACGCGAAGTAATGACACCTTAGTTGAGATCAAGAAAAAGCAATGGGGCATGGGCAGGACATGTAATGAGGAGGTAAAATAACCAATGGTCATTAAGGGTTACAGACTTGATTCCAAGGGAAGGGAAGCGTAGCAGGGGACGGCAGAAAGTTAGGTGGGTGGATGAGATTAAGAAGTTAGCAGGGACAACATGGCCATAGTTAGTACATGACCGGGGTAGTTAGAGAAGTATGGGAGAGCCCTTTGCCCTGGAGTGGGCATAACCAGGCTGATGATGATGAAGATGAAGATGAAGAAGATTAACTCTGCAAGATTCAGCTTATTCCTGATTGCCAGAACCAAAGGATGGTGCACTTTATGTTAGAAAATCAGGTGCATGTTAAGTTTGGGGGTGTGCTAAAATCAGGTAAATACTGACAAGAGAAGCAGTTGTGTGGACATTGCCTCTTTCATAATTTAACTTGCTGAATAATTTGACCAGTTTTGTTGGTTCCTTCAAGGTTGAATTAACACAAGTTGACTGTAGTGTTATCTGCCTTTGGTTTCTCATAAGTTGGTGTGTATAGATTTTGGGACCTCTTCTGCATGTTGAAAATAGTGCATTATGTGTGCTTCCCAAATTTTAAGTCGCAATCCCTAGGAGCAATGACATCGTGGTGAAGACTAGCTGGTTCATCTTCAGTATAAGCGGAAACAGTGCGACTGAAACAAGGAGGCAAAAAAAAAAAAGAAAACACACACACACACACACACACACAGTGCTATTCCTGTAGTGTGTGTGTTTCTCTGTGTCTTTGTTTCTGTCATGCTGTTTCTGCTTAAACTGAAAACCAATAGGAGGCCACACCATATACAAGGTGTCCCAGTTAAGTTTAGCCATAGTTTAAAAGTATGCGAATGCCACGTAGCTGGACAGAACCAAGGTAATGTTGTTTGCCGTTGCTTGGAGGTACTCAGATTTTTCTTTTTTTTCAGTCTGCCTAGTCAGATAGTCTTAATTAATCAACTTCTCAAATATTATAGAGGAAATGTGTTACTTAGAAAATTGTACAACATCATGAAAAACTCCCGATACAGCTTTCTGTTGCTGACTGCGTGCTACATGAAAGTGTTTTTCCGAGCATGAAAGAAGCCCGCGAATACATGCAAAGTGCCTCGAGCGACGAGTCATGCAGCAATTTTGCATGCATTTGCGGGCTTCTTTCACGCTCACACAAACAGTATTATGTAGCACGTATTGAGCAACAGAAAGCTGTATCGGGAGTTTTTCATGACGCTCTACAATTTTCGCATTGACACTTTTCATCTAGTTGTAATATTTGAGAAGTTGATTAATTAAGACTATCTAATTAGGCAGAATGAACAAAATAATTTGAGTATCTCCAAGCGATGGCAAACAACATTGCCTTTGTTCTGTCCAGCTACGTGGCATTTGCATAGTTTTAAAGTTTGGCTAAATTTACTTGGGATGCCCTGCATATGCATTGATGGGTTGCATGGTTGCTTCCCACTAAACTGTGCATTAAAAGCTCTTGAGCTTCAAATTGCAATTAAGTTGCAAATGTTAAGTCTGTGAGAATCCTGCATCCTGAAAGGAGTGTCTGCAGCCTTTGTCATTTCATAAAACTGCCCAGCAACATGCTGCCATAAGTCAGGCAAAATCGCCCATTCTGTCATGATTTGATCCCTTTTCTTATGACACAGAGTGGTCAAATAAACATTAAAGATTGGCGTGATGTACTTCTGATCCGTACTCTGAAATGGGTGATCTCTACTAGCCATGTTCAAGGGGTGTACGGTAGCATGATTATGAGACGGGACAAAAGAAGACACAGAGGAACACACACCGCGCTAACTTCCAACAATGTTTATTATCGAAAACCAGGTCAGATTTATACACTCAGCCAACATGAGTCACAGCCACGTGAACAGATAAACAATCAGAGCAAGCCATTTTTGTAAGTGATATGTTAAGCCAAGCACAAAAATTTCAGTTCTTTTTCAGAGAGAGCCAATAACGGTTTGCTGATACATGAATCCCCTAGGGCGTCAATCTCCTCGGCTTCTATTATAAGTCTAGTGAGTTCGCACTTATTTCTACCAGTAATGATTGTTGATTCGAAGAGAGGGGAGCACTTATGTTGCTTACAATGAAGGGTCACGCAGTCTGAGATAGACTGCGTGAACACAAAAATAATCTCAGACTGCGTGAACACAAAAATAAAGTCGACAAAGTTGTATCAGATGGGTTTCTCTCCCTTCATTGCAAGCAACATAAGCGCTCCCCTCTCTTTGAATCAACAACCATTACTGGTAGAAATAAGTGCAAACTCACTAGACTTATAATAGAAGCCGAGCAGGTTGATGCCCTAAAGGATTCATGTATCACTGAACCGTCATTGGCTCTCTCTGAAAAAGAAAAGAAATTTTTGTACATGACTTAACATATCACTCACAAAAATGTTTCGCTCTGATTGTTTATCTGTTCACGTGGCTGTGAGTCATGTTGGCTGAGTGTATAAAAATGACCTGATTTTCAATGATAAACATTGTTGGAAGTTAGCGCTGTGTGTGTCCCTGTGTGTCTTCTTTTGTCCCGTCTTTTAATCGCGCTACCATACACCCCTTGAAGATACATTACCAACAAGCCTACATTGCAGCCCTCGTCTACTAGCCACCCTTTCTTTGCCGTTTATGACATCAGAATGGAAACAGCATTGAACATGCTAACATCTTGCGAAGCTGTCTTTAAAACAAAGTTTGCACGGTTCTTATTGCTATTATTGACTGCATTCAACTTGTCTGCTGCTGTAAAGGCTTTGGCAGAAATGTAACCTTCATAGCACAATCTTTTATTTTTCTTTTCTGCTATGAAGAGCTGTGCAACAAAATAATGCTTAGATTTCATTGTAACTGAACACACTGGCTGAATATGTTGCCAGTGACTCTCATTCTTGCTGTGTGCATCCTGTAACATCACATCACTGATGTGAGAAGCAGCTCTCTTGACTGTCCAGTCCAATTTCATTTTCAATGCAATGTTTTTTCTTTACTTAAAAGTATTTCTGCATTCTTGTGCAAATTGGTGAAAGGAGGTACTGAAAATCTAAATAAACCACTTCCTCAACATGATTAAGGTACCACCCAAGTTGCCCTAAGTTCTTTCTTTGCACTAGTGTTCATTCACTAAAATCTGAATGCTTATGGCATCGTGCATACAGTAGGGAGGGCACAATGTGGTGATCCATATCAACGGGAGAAGGTCACAAGTTAAGAACGCTTGGGAAGCTCTTGTTTATCCATAGTTTAGCACAAACTTAGACCATTAAAATGATGCGAGCTTCAGTGTTGGTTGGCTGTCCATCTTTGAAAAGACATTTTGATGAGACACACAAGCTCCTACACCAACAAAATCGGAAGCAAGTTTGTGCAGCACACGATATTTTTGCTTTGCACAACAGAAATAAAGTAGTACGTAAACTAGCTGCTGGACTGGCATGGGCAAATTATTATGTTATGAAAATAAACTTTATGTCAATGGATTTAATTTGCTACGAGCGCAGTGCCCACAATTTATACCTGTTCAACCATGACATATACTGTGACAATGTCATGTGTAGTTCTTAAGCAACCTTTCACTGCCATCTCATGGCAGTACACTCAAAGCTGCTTTGGCATCCACTGTCATTGATTTAAAGGGAAAACAAGAAGAACTTCAGTTGAAGACCTTTTTTGTTTTTTGGTCTTGTGTGTTAACTCTAATTATGTCATAGATTTATTTATTTATTTATTTATTTATTTATTTATTTATTTATTTATCTATTTATTTATTTATTTATTTATTTGAGCTCCAGGCCACAAGCAATGATATTGTAGAAAGCTCCAAAATAATTTTTGCCACCTGGCTGTTCTTTCAAATGCACATGAATGTTTTTGCATTCTATGGTCACCGGAATGCAGCTGCTGTAGCCAGGAATCAAACCTGCTACATTGTGCTCACCCGCAGTTGTTCAAGAAAAAACTAAACCTTATTTGGTTCACAATCTGTACAGCATTTTAACATTTAACATCCTATATATTGTTGAAATGCTGTTTGTGTTCACACGTACAGTTTCACAAAACTCTTCCTTTCTCATAACAAATGTGCCTTTTTGATTTTCAGCACATGAAAGACAAGTTCTGGAACTTCGTCTTCTACAAATTTATCTTCATTTTTGGCGTGATGAACGTTCAGTACATGGATGAAGTGGTTCTCTGGTGCAGCTGGTTTTCTGTCTTGGGTTTCCTCCACCTGCTGGCCCAGCTCTGCAAGGATCGATTTGAATATGTGAGTTGCTGTGGTTGGCTTCATACTACATATGTAGTGTAATCAATTGCTGTTATATACAGCATGGTAGAAGACGAAGGGTTTTACTTGTAATGAATATATCCCAGTGCATTAACGAACTTTCTCCCGTCTCTCTGCTTTTTTAGTGGCGGCGAAATTTTTTAACTGCAGAGATGGTGTCAGCATCACCTTAATATATATATATATATATAATGGTAAACTGCATAAGCCTTTACTAGCCTTGCCTTGTCATACACAGAGTACTTATATTATCAGAGGTATTTATCCTGTTCAGTCATGGTCTTTGCATATGGAGATGCGACTTATTTTTGCATGTTTTTGGAACTCAGCTCCACAGCACTTTCAGCACCAGCACAACCGCCATGGACCCCCCCCCCCCTCCCCCCTTCCCCGCTCCCCATTTGCTTTCGTTCCCGGAGATCGCTAATGTAGCAGGTATACAGGCTGTTTTATTTTCTGCACCAAATAACACAAAGTGCTGCACTGATAACTTGTAATAAGCGAATTTGCACATCTGCTGTCAGACTGTAAGGCTTGGCAGCCAAAAAAGATAGTCTTAATTAGCGATTTTAGAGACAATATTGCATTTGCAAAATTGAAGCCCGACTGTCATATATTGCCCAACAACAGCTTCACAAAAATGTCGTAGGTACTACGGCGTGCAGTATTTTGGCTGTCACCAGCCCTGAATAGTGACACTGATCTCCCCACCCTATCAGAAAATGCCACCTGCTTCCTTGATGCACGGGCGCCAATTCTTATGAGTTCTCTTATGAGTTCTCTTCATTCTGATCCATAAAGCCTTGCTTTATTTGCTGCTATTGGTAAACGTGATCTTCCGAGCTACGGTACCGTTACAAAATTGGAAAGGGAATAGAGCACGCTCCACGTCAATTCCTGGCATCACTGTGCAAAAAAGGAGAAGGCCACCATGAATGCCGTGCCAGTGAAAGCTCGCGCTACTTTTGGTCTGCACTTGCAGTGGAGAGGATAGAGAGATCAACGTCACTGGTGCACTATTTCATATTTCTTTCGGTACTGCCATATTAAGCTGCCCATAGTGCTAAAGTACTGCAGGCTCTAGCAGCCAAGATGATTTTGTTTAGAGAAGAAGTTTTTGTTGAGTTAATGATATGACTTTAGGTCCTCAATTCCTGAATTGCAATGTTTCCTCTATAATTGCTAATTAAACAGTTATTTAAGATATGCTTATTAATTATCTGTCATAGTTTGCACGATACCGAGTTCCCAGTGGCCACAAAGACACATAATGTGATAGAATACTGGGAGATAGCTTCACAAAATTCACCTTTTTGTAAAATTTAATGTAGCTGAAACAGGACACTGTATTTGTCACATGAAGTCGCACAACAACAACAGGAGGAGGAAAAAGAAAGAAAGAAGAAAAGTAGGTCGGTCAACCAGACTCACGTCCGATTTGCAACCCTAGACAGTGGAAGATTGTTAAGAAAGAAAAGAAAAGGGAAGGAGGGAAGAAGACACTATTAGAGGGAATACGTACGGTTGTCCATAACTTAATGCCTATAATCGGTCACTGAGGCCAGTCGATTTCATGAAACGTAGCAGTGCCCACGTCACTTTGTTAGCCTGTGACGCGTGGGGCCATGGTCCAAGAATCTTAGTCTCTGAAAATGGTCTGCTATCTAATCAGTTTAACACCGTCCGAAGAATGTCGCATTCGATCTCATAGAGATTACAAAAACACAACACATGCTCCATCGCCTCTTCACATTTACATGAGTCACAAATCAGTGTGTTGGTCATTCCAATAAGGAATGAGTAGGCTTTCGTAAAAGCCACCCCTAAACCAAAGGTGGCACAGTAAGGTTGCATTGCGGCAGGAGAAGTTCAATGGAATCTGCAGCCTCAATGTAGGATCCAGTTGGTGGAGATGGCAGTTGAAGAAAATTGGGGTGTTCTGCAAAGTTTCAGTCTTGGTTTGAGCAAGTAAATGACCCCGCAGCGTCTATCCTTAATAAGGGGATAGGAAGTCTCACAGTTTCTTTATAAACTGACCGAGCGGCATCATCAGTAAGGTCATTTCCTACAATGCCACAGTGCCCCAGAAGCCATTGGAAGATGATGTCATGTCCATTTATGAAGGCTTGATGGAAAACCTCTCTAATCTCAAACAACAGTTGTTCATGGGTCTTGCGTCATAAGGCTGACTGCAGACTCTGAAGGGCTACCTTGGAGTCGCAAAAAACGACCCATTTTCGAGGTTTGGCTTGTGCAATGTAATTTAACAATAGCTTGTAGATCGGCAAGTTCTGTTGCCGTAGAGGTCGTTAGATGGGACACCTTTAACTTAATTGTGACTTGTAAGGCCGGGATGATAGCAGCACCTGTGGAGTTGGTGGCTGAGACAGATCCATCAGTGTAAATCGGCGTTCTTTGTTCATATGTCTTGTTCACTAATGACTTTGAACTGACGTAGAGCCACTGTTGATTTACGGGTCTTCTTCTTAATTACCGGAATCATGTGGCGTACTTGTGGCTGTCATAGCCACTAGTGGGGTAACAGTGGTCTTGCTGGTGGGTAAAGCCCGATAGAAGGAAGCCTTGATGGGTCGTAACAAGTTTGGAAAATGTGGCTTGAGGTCTTTGTGCTGGCAAAGCAGCAATATAATGACTGGGTAATGTGTGCTCTTAGGTTGTCAAT
This sequence comes from Dermacentor albipictus, assembly GCF_038994185.2. Lineage (NCBI taxonomy): Eukaryota > Metazoa > Arthropoda > Arachnida > Ixodida > Ixodidae > Dermacentor > Dermacentor albipictus. The sequence continues at coordinate 193,728,002 of NC_091821.1, forward strand.
CGTTATATATGTTGGAACCAAGTAGTCTCTAGCAAGCATGAGTGTTGCATGAGTCGAGGCGCATTGTGGTAGTCCAAGACGTGTCCGTGGAGCCTGGCCTTGCAAACTTTCGAAGGTACGAATGTTTCTTTTACATGTGTTCGCAAAAACCGGCAAGCTGTATTGTTAAGAGCCCAGAAACAGTGCTCTGTACAACTGCACCATCACAACAACTGCAACAAAAGCGCAGGCATCAGGGAGCAAATGCTTTGTCTACCTCTTGTTCCGAGTCACAGAAACTCGAGCTTACGCAACCTCCAATATTAAAGGTGCAGTAAGACAGCTTGCATGGTGCCAGGCTGTCTGGGCACGCCCACTCTTTTCACATGCGGCAGATTACCTCTAAAGCAGGGTGCATGGCTGTGTATGTGCTCAGCCACACTTACAGCCATGGGCAACCACGGCTGCGCAGAGAGGCACCAGAAACCTCCAGTGCGCCAACTTACTGCCCCACCCCTCGAGCACACTTGATCGCGTTACCCGAGCTTGCTCCCCTCCCCCTCTTTCCCTTTGCTCACGCATGAAGGCAACACTCGTGAAGCCACCATCTTTCTTGACTCACCCTCGCACACTTTCACTCACACCTAAAGCACAAAGTGTGCGTGCTGTGCCTTGTGCCGGGATAGGATCTTATTGCACTTGGGCTTTATACAAAACATGGCAGTTGCTCACGGGGTCGCAGCGCTGTGCGTGATTTAAGTGGTGGGTTCGGAAACAGCGCATGTAATTCAATCATTTGAATTCAACCATCTGGTAAGCAGAAGTTTCTATTTATTGTCTCGGCATTCCTTTGCGATGGCAGTGAAATTTCGTTATATTGAAATGGCATAAAAACACAATTCGTTATATTGAGGTTCTGTATACATGGTGTTCCATGGACAAAAGGTTACGAAAAGTTAAATACTTTGTTGTGTCGAAAATTGTGTTATATTGAAGTTCGTTATATCGAGGTTTAACTGTACTAGCCAGAGGACATTTCTAAATAAAAGTAGCTTGTACTTAAAGCGATAAACGTGCCTTTTGTGCAGATGTGTAAAAAAATATAGCTTGGCAAGGGCATTCTGTCATGAATATAGTAGAATGATTCCTTACTTATGTGTTGGCTGGCCTCATATACATGCCTTTGAGCATGCTTGTTCCTCATAATTATTCTGTGGTATTATACAGCCAATTTTGGCTACCTGTGGTCCCATTGCTCAAGTTACTGACTACATGGGCTAATTGCAAACTGTGGCAAGCACTAGCATTGTGCCTTGATGTAATATGCCTGTTTGACATTAGCACATAAAACCATTACCATTTGTTCAATGTACATTCCACCACATTCCCATTTTACTGTAGGAGATATGGAGTTAGTTTTAAACCAGCTACCCAAACCTTTTTTAATTACAGGTGATTTTAACGCTCATAACATCTTATGGGGTAGCAAAACAACTGACACCAGGGGACAAACACTTGAAGATTTTATCCTGACTAACGAAATATGCCTTTTAAACACTGGTGCGCCAACCTACTGCTCCCCAAGCACAGGAGCTATGAGTTGTCTTGATCTGGCGCTGTGCACTCCATCTCTGTTGATCGATTTTAAATGGAGTGTTATTAACAATCCTTATGGTAGTGATCATATGCCAGGCATTATTAAAAAGACATCTCCTTTCCCTACAGTCCCACTAAGACCACCCCGTTGGAAACTCCATCTAGCAGACTGGCCTCTCTTCAGCGAGAAGGCCAGTCTTGAACACATATCAGATCAACAAACAATAGACGAAATGAATGAAAATATTATTGCCTCCATACTTGCTGCAGCAGAACAGACGATCCCGCAGTCCTCCGGCTTCTTAAGGAAAAAACTAAAACCCTGGTGGACGAATGAATGCACTCAAACTAAAAAAGCACAAAACAAAGCATGGGGTATCTTTCGGCGATATCCAACATATGATAACCTCCTGAATTTCAAAAAAGCAAAGGCGAAAGCCAGGTACACGCGTAGTCAAGCCGAAAGACAGTCCTGGCAAACCTATGTATCCTCCATCAATAGCTCAATAACATCCAAAAGAATGTGGGATCAGCTTCGAAAGTTTAGAAGCGAGTACGCTCCTTATACCATCCCCATACTGTCACCTCCAGGTACACAAACGAATTTAAAAGAACAAGCAGATATATTAGGGCAGCATTTCCATAACATATCAAGCTCACTAAACTACTCCACTGAATTTCAAAAGTATAAACAATCAGCAGAAAAACAAAAACTTCCGACAGCAGGAAGTTCCGAGAAACCATATAATGCACCCCTAACACTTTCCGAAATTAACAGAGTACTCACTACCGGCAAAAAAACAGCGCCAGGTCCGGACAGAATACATTACACAGTGCTCGCACACTTATCTTCAAAAGCAGTTAAGACATTGCTCCGCTTTTTTAACATAATCTGGGAAACAGGAAAAATGCCGAATGCGTGGAAAAAAGCCATTATAATCCCTTTCTTGAAAGCTGGAAAGCATCCTACAACAGCTACAAGCTACCGACCTATAGCACTAACAAGCTGTCTCGCCAAGTCCTATGAATCTATTATAAACATCAGATTGACATACGTCCTCGAAAATGAGAACCTGCTCGATAATCATCAGTGTGGGTACAAGAAAGGCTGCTCCACAACAGATCATCTAGTTCGGTTAGAACACGAGATACGTGCGGCATTTCTACAAAAGCAATATTGCCTCACAGTTTTCTTTGATCTCGAAAAGGCGTACGACACAACATGGAGGTTCGGTATTTTAAGGGATCTAGCGGACTTAGGGATCCGCGGGAGAATGCTTAAATGTCTCGCTGATTTCATGTCCGATCGAACATTCCAAGTGCGTTTAGGAACGGTGCTGTCCAGCGTATTTATTCAGGAAAACGGTGTACCTCAGGGATGCGTATTGAGCACAACATTGTTTGTGGTGAAAATGAACTCGCTCAATAATGTAATTCCATCTTCTATAATGCATTCACTATATGTGGATGACCTTCAAATTGCATGTCGTGCATCGAACATGGCAAGCTGCAAACGACAAATTCAAATTACACTAAACAAACTAGCGCAGTGGGCATCTGAAAACGGCTTTCGCTTCTCAAGTGAAAAAACGATTAGTGTTGTCTTTACACAAAAAAGAGGCCTACAACCAGATCCCATCCTTAAACTACAGGATGCCACACTACCCGTGAAACAAGAACACAAGTTTCTGGGTGTTCTGTTTGATAAAAAGTTGAACTTTCTCGCACACATCAATAGTATTAAAATCAAAGCGAACAACGCGCTTAACATTCTAAAAATCCTCTCCCGGAAACGGTGGGGCTCTGACCGTAAATGCCTGCTACACATCTACCGCACTTTGGTGCGCAGCATATCGGACTACGGCAGCATTACATATGGTTCAGCCAGACTATCTTACGTCCGACGACTTGACCCAGTCCACAACTTAGGACTACGACTAGCATGCGGTGCCTACAGAACATCACCTATACAGAGCTTACATGTTGAATGTAATGAACCTCCTTTACAGCATCGCAGAGTGCTACTAACTTTTTCCTACATACTCAGAATCCGATCCTCACCACAACACATATGCTACAACATCGTCACAAAGTGCAGCTCACGCTTACATTACACAAATAAACCAAACATGATTAGGCCGCTTATCTTGCGATACGAGGAATACTGTCGGGATTATGACATCCCCCGGGAAGTCCTCCAGGTTGCCAGAAAGCCAGAACGTTTACCCCCGTGGTGTGATTTCACAGCGTTATGTGATTGGACACTAACACATTTAAAGAAAAGAGACACAGCACATCAACACATTATACAGGAATTCCGCGCTCTTCAAGACAAGTATACAAACTACATAGAATTTTATACTGATGGCTCTAAAACAGAAAAACACATGGGTGTAGGAGCCGTAACAGAAAATTGGGAAACAAGTATTCGATTACCTCAGCATGCCTCTGTCTACACAGCCGAAGTGTACGCGATATGGACTGTAGTTCAAAAGATCATTGCTGACAAACTTGAAAACACTGTCATATACACAGACTCATTAAGCGTACTGAAGGCTCTACACATGAAATCCCAAAGTGAACCCTTGTTAGGCGATATTTTGAATGCATTAACGTCTAACAAATATGGCAGATCAATCAAGTTTTGCTGGGTACCAAGCCATGTTGGAATAGCAGGTAATGAAGCAGTGGATAGATGCGCATCAATGGCAGCTTACAAAAACATTCAAAATACAGCACTTCCATATAAAGACAGTGTCAATGCGATTCGGAAGGCCTTGACTTCAAAATGGCAACGCAATTGGGACACTTGTTTAAGTAACAAGCTTCATTTAATTAAACCTGTAGTTGGCGAGTGGAAATCATGCAGTCACCAGCAACGATTCTACGAGGTGATCCTGTGTCGACTTCTCATTGGACACACACATCTGACGCACCATTTCCTCTTCCGAAAAGAAAACCCGCCAACTTGCGAAAAACGTAATGAAGCTCTTACAGTCATGCACATCTTAATAACATGTCCACACATCGATACACTGAGACGGAGGTTTTTACACAGCCTGTATAATTTGCACATTCCATTACACCCTGCCCTATTACTAGCAGATGACCCCCTAGTGCCATTTCCTAACCTCTTCGACTTTTTAGAAAAAGCTGGTTATTTACACCAACTATAATGTCATGCAGGTTTACCTGCCCTAACGTTCCGTTTTATTTTGTCTTGTGACTGGCGCAGCATGGCCTTAGTTGCCTTTGTGCCACTAAACCCAAACTAACTAACTAGCCTGTTTGACATTGTGGTGGCTACAAAATCTAGCCTCTTGAATGAGGCTCAATCTAGAGCAGTGTGTTTAGTGTCGTACTATACTGCTCACTTTTTTTTGAAGGGGGGCAGGATGACAGAGGGAGGAATGCATCTGTTTTTTACACACAAACACAGCTTGTGTTCTGTTATATCTTGCTTCCAAAAATCATGTTTGCTTTTTACAGCTTGTGTGTATCTCTCGAATAATGAATGATGCTTGTGGTAGTCTTGCATATTGGAGTAAGGTGCAGCCTTTGTCATTCATAGCATAAACATAGTTTAATTAGGGGAGATGCACCTCAGAAACTCACTTTGTTAATAACAAAACTAACTGAATGAAAGTTATGAAGATATAGAGTTAAATCTCCCATTTTCAAATATATGTTTAATTTTTCGCTATATTATCTATTTATTTATTTATTTATTTTATTGTACCCTCAAGACCGAAGTATTACAGAGGGGAGTGGGTAAAAAAAATATACACAAATAATTAAACAAAGCAGCAATAAACAACAAATGTGGTTAGTTAATTGCATCCGGGAGTAATGATGTCTGATAATGCCGAACGAAACTTTGAGTTGTCCTTGATTGCGACAACTGCGCCGGGGAGGTGGTTCCATTCCTGAGAGTTCTTTTTCTGTGACTCCTGAAAGTGGGGAAAGTTATGGTCTCTTGTGCAAGGTTGGCACTTCATTTCAGGTGTAGGGAAACATTATAACATATATTGCTCCTTATTAAAAACTAATTGAAAACTAATTGAAAATGAGCTAAAAATAATATTATTTTAGCTTTATACTTTAAAGCAAGAAAAAATATCTCAAATATTATTACTGAGAACATCGATGAGTGGTTTCCTAAAAAGCACATAGCCAAAATTGTTGAAAGTTACAATAAGGTACTTGCATTTTACGCATTCTTGTGCATGAGCATGCAAAAGTTTTGCCGAGATTTAATCAATATATTAAGTACAAGAATTTTGGTGCACAAGCAGTGAAAACAGCCGAAGATTGAAAGAAAAGAAAAATGACGGTAAAAGTTTTAAACATGCTTTTTACTATTGGATATAGTCAATTTGCATTACATTTGGCCAGAATGCAGACCAGTCTTTGCAGAAGTGTAAAATTTCAAAATTCTCCTGCTGCGCTTCCTGAAGCTCAGCTTCTCCTGAAGCTCAGAACCCTTGTGAGCTTCCTCCTCCAAGCAGGTTCTCTTTTCTGAACTTTGACAAGATTTAGTTCCAGTTGTCTGTTTTCCAGACGTTCATCGAATTTTTCTCAGGTCTGTGGTGTTGCTCAGAGCAAATCAAATCCTCAATTAATGACACAGAGATCCTGTGAAACCTCCTAAGCCTTTCCGCCTTTGTTAAACTCCAATATGGCTATGGAAGTGGTCATCTCCACAACAGTGGAAAATGAGCTGAGCACTCATGAAAATTGGAGATCGAGCTGGTGCCAGCTCTGTCAGTGTTAATACTCACTTGTTCCCACCATCTGGGCAAAGCTTAGTTGTTGTGACCGTCATCAGTGGAGCGTGAATGAAAATATGTGGGCCCTGCAGCTACTATGCCTCGATTTGAATAATTTTGACAGTCTTCTGAATGAATAAACGCCTCAATTTTTTTACATATGAAAATAGAGTGCTTAAGCATAATTTTGCAACCACAATGTAAAAAATAATTCAGGTGATTTTTTTTGCCACATCCCCCCTTTTACATCTTTTAATTTCTCCTGTGATACAGTATTGGAGATTTCTGGTTGAGTTGCCTTGAAACTGCTAGCTTAACGCATTTTCGTTCCGAAGCATTTGATATCTGCTGCTTGGTAGGTAACGTGTCTTGACTGTTCAAGTCTGACGGTGACTTTACATGAACGGTGTGCCATTCCATGTGTTTTTTTATTTATTTATTTTAATGTTAGCATCACTTCCAACAAAATTTGCTTACAGTGCTGGTAGATTTGTATTAGTCAGCAACTGTGTTGCTGTATGGACACATAGAGCAACACACATGCACACTAAAAGAAGAAAATCGAAACACTCATCTGTTGCTTTTAGTGTTTGTCCTGATTCCAACTAGCACCCGCGAATATCCTAATTTCATTGCCCCACCTAGTCTTCTGCCGTCCTCGACTGCGCTTCCCTTCTCTTGGTACCCATTCTGTAACCCTAATGGCCCAACGGTTATGTAACCTGTGCATTACCTGACCTGCCCAGCTCCATTTCTTTCTCTTAATGTCAATTAGAATATCGGCTATACCTCTTTGCTCTCTGATCCAAACTGCTCTCTTTCTGTATCTTATTAATGTTATGCCTAGCATTCTTCGTTCCATCGCTGTTTGTCTGGTCCTTAACTTGTCCTCAAGCTTCGTTGTCAGTCTCCAAGTCTCTGCCTCATATGTCACCACCGGTAAAATGCACTGATTCTACACCTTCCTTTTCAATCATAATAGTACACTTCCAATCGGGAGCTGACAATTTCTGCCATATGCGATCCAACCCATTTCTATTCTGCTTTGAATTTCTTTCTCATGATGAGGGTTCCCTGTGATTAATTGGCCTAGGTAAACATACTCCTTCACAGACTCTAGAGGCTTACTGGTGATCCTGAACTCTTGTTCTTTTGCCTGGCTATTCATCATTATCTTTGTCTTCTGCACATCAATTTTCAACCCCACTCTTACACTCTCTCTGTTAAGGTCCTCAATCATTTGTTGTAATTCATCCCCAGTGTTGCTGAACAGGACAATGTCATCTGCAAACCAAAGATTGCTGAAATATTTGCTGTTGATCCTTACTCCTAAGCCTTCCCAGTTTAATAGCTTGAATACTTTTTCCAAGCATGCAATGAATAGCATTGGAGAGATTGTGTCTCCTTGTCTTACTGCTTTCTTTTTAGGTATATTTCTGCTTTTCTTGTGGAAAATTGTGATAGCTGTGGAATCTATGTAGATATTTTCCAAGATATTTATGCAAGCCTCCTCTACTCTTTGATTACGTAATGCCTCTATGACTGCTGGTATCTCTTCTGAATCATGTGCGTTTTTATAATCTATGAAAGCCATATAGAGAGGCTTATTGTACTCTGCGGGTTTCTCTATTACATGAATAATGACATGGATGTGATCCATTGTAGAGTATCCCTTCCTGAAGCCAGCCTGTTCCCTTGGTTGACTAAAGTCCAGTGTTGCTCTTATTCTATAGGAGATTGTTTTGGTAAATATTTTATATAATACTGGGAGTATGCTAATGGGCCTATAGTTTTTTCATTCTTTAACATCTCCCTTTTTGTGGATTAGTATAATGTTTTCATTCTTCCAGTTTTCTGGGACCCTTGCAGTCGATAGACACCTCGTATAACGAGCCGCCAGTTTTTCAAGCATTATGTCTCCTCCATCTTTGATTAAATTGACTGTTATTCCATCTTCTCCTGCTACTCTTCCTCGTTTCATGTCTTGCAAGGCACTTCTGACCTCATCGCTAGTTATAGGAGGAGTTTCTGTCTCCTGTACATTACCGTTTCTAATGGAGGTATCCTGACTCCTCTGGGTACTGTACAGGTCAGTATAGCATTCTCCCATTGCTTTTACTATATCTTCGATACAGCTGATGATATTACCTTGCTTATCTTTCAGTGCATACACCTTGGTTTGTCCTACGCCAATTTTCCTTCTCACTGTTTGCATCCTGCGTCCATTTTTTACTGCTTCCTCAGTCTTTCGCGTGTTATAATTTCGAATATCCCTTACTTTCTCCTTGTTGATCAGTTTTCACAGTTCCGCGAATTCTATCTAATCTCTTGAGTTGGACACCTTCATCTTTTGTTATTTCTTTATTAGGTCCTTTGTTACCTGGGAGAGGTTACCTACTGGTTGCCATGGGGCCTTGCCTCCCACTTCACTTGCTGCCTCTGAAACCAACCTAGTATTGGTTTCATTCATTAGCTCTATGTCATCATCATCTCTGTTCCAAGGCTGCATATTTGTTTGCAAGTAGCAGCTGGAATTTGTCTGCTTTTACCTTCACTGCCTCTAGGTTGACCTGTTTCTTCTTGACCAATCTTTCTCTTTCTCTCTTCAAATTGAGGTGAATCCTAGCCCTCACTAACCTATGATCACTAAACTGTACCCTGCCTATCACTTCTACATCCTACACTGTGTTGGGATCAGCAGAAAGTATGAAGTCAATTTCATTTCTTGTTTCAGCATTAGGGCTTTTCCAGGTCCACTTTCTGTTGCTACGCTTCCTGAAAAAGGTTGTCATTATTTGAAGTTTATGCCTTTCTGTGAATTCTACCAGCATCTCTCCTCTAGCATTCTTAGAATAAACGCCGTAGTTGCCAATTGCTTGTTCACCAGCCTGCTTTTTCCCCACTTTTGCATTAAGTCGCCCATTACTACAGTATACTTAGTTTGCACTTTTCTCATCGCTAATTCAACATCTTCATAAAACTTATCTACTTCCTCATCATTGTGACTGGATATTGGAGCGTAGGCTTATGCTACCTTTAATCTATACCTCTTATTAAGTTTGATTACGACTACAGCTACCCTCTCATTAATGCTGTAGAATTCGTCAATGTTGCCTGCTATGTCCTTATGGTTTAGGAATCCTACCCCCTATTGCTTCTTATCTAAGAGACCTCTATAGCAGAGGGCGTGTCCGTTATTCAGCAATGTATAAGCCTCACCAGTTCTTCTAATCTCACTAAGGCCGATGATATAAAACAGTGGCAGTAAAAAAAGTCAATATAAAACAAGTGGCATCCAAACCTTCATAGGTCAGTGTTGGTATAGTCAACATTATTTGAAACTAATATAGCTTTATTAGGTTTTTGATAGGTGTCCATACATGAAGGGAGAGGCCCAAGATATGACAGTTTTTTGCATATCATAATTTTTCATACAACTGATGAAAAAAAGGTTGTACAGATGCTGTATTGTGTGTCAACTAAGCACAGATCTACCTTTCTGATCTGCAACTCCGTACCATGGTCTTTCAGGGTCATTTCTGTGTTTCACAAGTCACTTTATTATGCATCATGCAGCTGCGTGATACAAATTTAAGATTGTTCCAGCAAATTTTATTGCACTTAACATGAAGTTGTGGTGCTTAAAGGGACACTAAAGCGAAACAATAAATCAGCTTAGACTAATAAAGCATTGTTTGAGAACTCTGCAGGCAGTCATTTCAAAATAATAGTTTGATTATTAGATGAGAAAATGGCTCTCAAGGCTGAGCCCACCAAGCCTGTACACCAAGTGTTGGAGGTCATATGATTTCCTGTGGGTATGAAAGTGTGCATTTAAGGTAAGAAGGCACACTGTGCACTGTCTTGCCACTCACCCAGTGTTGAAGGTCACATAATCTGCTGAAATTTAAAGGCACAGCACATTTAAATGGTACATGGAGCAGCAGTGTGGAATGTTTGCTTTAACACATGCAGAAACTGTTCATGTACATCTTGGTGTGTTTGTCACGATGCATATTTTATTAGTAAGTGAATGTTTACTGCAATTTATACTGCCCATAAAACTATGAGCCTTACTTCATGTAATATTCTAATACCTAGCTATCGCTGTCAACATTTCTTTTTGGGCAAAACTATTTGAATTTTGAGCAGTGTAAATGCTCATGTTTTAAAGGTCTGAAAACTTCCCAAGATTCCAACGTTTTGCTGTGTGCACTTCAAGTAACCCTTTTATTCTCCCGCTTGGTTCATTGCAGCTGTCATTTTCACCAACCACACCAAAGTTGACACACATACGCCTGCTGGCACTACTGTGTGGGATCCTACTCCTTTCGCTGGGCCTCTTCGCCGTCTGTGTAGTGGTTGGCTTGCATGCTGGTCCCAACACATTTGCCTTCATGGCTGCTGAGGTGAGCTTTTATTTCCTTTTGTCTCATTTGGCATTGTAAATTTGTGACCTGGTAATGATTCATTTCTCCTAGACACTTTGGAGTGCTTTAGGAATAACTGACCCTGTACATTGTTACTCCCTTGCTTTTATGGTGTATCCCTTTAAGTTCTTACATTCAATCTCATCTTCCTGTTCTAACCGATGTTTTACTTTGTTAAGATGTTACTGTGTTTTTATATTTATGTATGTATTTACTGTACCACCCCCCTTTACACAATTCCCCAAGAGGGCTCTGTAAGGTACTTATACATTAATTAATTAATTTAACATTCTGCATTAAACTATGTCTTGTTTCTGCTTGAGAATGTTGAAGCTGCTGCTTTCATGCATTTAAAAGTGACCGGATGTTATATGCATATGTCTCGCAAAAGACACATTTCCTACAATAATTACTTTCTGTGTCAAAAACAACTTCTGGCATGCGTCGGATAGGCATGCATTGAAGCATCATGTCAATGAATACTCTGGATTCACTCAAAATGCAACTCTAAGCTGAACTATCCACATACTAGTTAGTCTAAATAACAATAATATTGTTCTCTTTGCAGTGTTCTCTCGTCACAGTACGTACATTGTATGTGATAGTGAGGTATGTATCCATTTTTTCTTCCATGTGTTGCATGTTGCTAACAAGCAATTAACAGCAAGTTGTCACAACTATACAAGAAATTAAAACAAATTATTTATTTTTCTTTACTAGTAAAGATTGAGGCAGCCCTCTGTTTGCTTTTGTTTTCTTTTCTTTTTCATTTTCCTATCGATTTTTATAGTTGCCTTACATTTCACTATGTAGCAAATGCTAGGACTAGAACATTTTTAGCCACAAGCCACAATGTGACTGTTCTATCTTAGCACAGTATACCATTTCTTAAAGGGACACTAAAGGTAAATATTAAGCCAAAATAAAGTGATAGATTAATGCCTGAGAATGTCTAAGGCATAAATATTATCGCAAACAGAGCTTTAGTAATCAAGATATTGAGCTAAATTCAGGACAGGATTTCAGACTTCCCCGCGACATTCAGGTATAGCCCAATGACGTAGGCACTTGGTATTATAATTCTGTCACCAGTACTAGACCACTCGTAAAACGATCACTGCATAAAGGGACCCTGAAACAATTTTGTGCAAACTTACTGAGTTGTTAGAGTAGATCCCGCTGATCATTAATTGACACATCCAAGTGCTCCATGTAAAGCATGTAATTTATTATAACGTTTTAAAAATGTACATCGCTACCAATCGCAGCACACCGCTCGGGTAAATTTTCAGCCGTGCCTGACCATTTGACACAAGTTGCCCTAATGACGCTAGTAGGGCGAGGTATCCAATTCGCTGCCCAGCACGCATCGATAATTTTTCCAATTTTATGGTGAACAAATGTTGTTCATAATAGTTGGAGTGTTAGTTGATTTGTTTCTGTAAAAAGCAAGTAACAGAAAGAGAATGCACAAGGACAACTTCTCACTACACAAACACTTCCAGCTCAAAGCAAGTGTCGTCTGCTTATGTTACAATGGCCCCGTGTTGAGAGCTCTGCAGTCAGTGTTGATCTCAATCTTTCATTTCGCAAGCACCATGGTTCGCCCTTGTTACATTGTGGGCCGCAAACGTAGCGACTGGCAGTATGTCAAGCTGCGCCATTGTGTCCCTCTGCAAGGCAGCAGACGAGTGAAGTAGCTGCAACGCATCGCACTGTCGCTATCCGATCGGCACCAGGATTTGCATGTTTATGGCTGTCACGTGTTAAGCCGGAAGATTACTACCACAATAGTGTTTCATGTGTCCGGTATTTGGGTAAATGCAAGCACAAGCATACTGGGCCTGGCCATTAGACCGTGCCATTTCACGGGATAAGCAAAGGCGCAGGCGTGTATGGTCTGCCCAATGTAGCCACCTAGTGGCACAGAGCTCAACCAAACAAAGTAACAGTAACAAAGTGTATTCTTCGCTGCTGGTGTAAATTTTTTGCTGGACCGTAATCATAAACACATTGTTTTTGTAAATGTTCAAAATCTTTTACATTTGGTTAGAGCACTTGCATGGTTACACTTGTACCACCAGGTGGCTGGACTGTGCAGACCGATCAGGCTGCTCATGTGAGCCTACACTAAAGCTCCTTTATCAGCTTGAGTTTATGCCTGCATCCATCTGTCAAAACGCCCAGCTCACCTGTGGTTACCGGAATACCAGACACGTTCGGCGCTGCAACAGAATGCTCGCAAAGCACACTGCTTCGATAGCTCTCGCTTGGGGTCAACTGCCTAGCAACTGGTGGAGCAGTTGAAGAGGCTTCACGCGCCCGCTCCTAAATAACCGGAAGTAGACAACACGATGTGCCATCATGACGCAGATCCAGTGAAGGCAGAGCTTACTAGTTCCGATCAGTTGGCGAACAAGGTGAGAAAATGCATGGCTATGGAGGAGGGTAACTTGTAGTCATCTGTAATTCTCTTAATATGAGACGCTTCACATAAATTGTGGTGTGAATGATTAACTTTAGCTGTACCCTACGCATCTACAAAATTTCTCCAAACCATTTCAGGGGCCCTTTAAAAGACGAAAGAAAATGTTATTCTTCTACTTCTGAGTGATTCTTAGAAAACATAGCTCCTTGAGGTTACCCTTGCCAGTGGTGTGGGTGGTTGAAAGGTTTAGTTTCCACTTGACTCTGTGCTGCCCGCGCTCTTGCATTTCACCAGTTTCATTATTGCGTAATGCTGCGCTGGTTTTTCTGGCTCTCAAAACTTGCACATTCTGCAAGTAGCAGAAAATGCCACGTCTACGTAATGTCGCGGGATGCCCGTATAGTCCACACCACTAGAAATGGAGCAGCTGCATCGCCAAATCCAGCGCTTTGTCTTGGCTCGGTTTCTCCATGGCTGTACTACTGCGTTTAGCACAAAAAACCATAGCACCGTCAGTCAATTGCCATTTTTCTCACCGATAGCAGTAAAGGGTGATGATGGCGTATGCAAAGTCATCAATCCCTGGGCATTTTGACATTTTGAATTGCACTAAAGGTATGTGGACCTGTCAGATGCTATTTTCACTTAAACTAAGTAGTTTCTTGGCACAATACAAGTGCTACAAGTTTTCTGGAATAGTATATAACGGTCCATGTTGACTTAGTATTTGCCTTTAGTCTCCCTTTAAGGTTAGTTGTACTAAAGATGCATTCCACCAGGGTAACCTGCTGTCAAAGGAAACATACAAATGTGTGTCACTGATGCTTTGCTCAGCGCTAGTTTTGGTGAGGGACAGAAGCATCATCTTAGCACAAGCCACTTCCAACAAACAAAAAGCAGAGCTTGGTCCAGGAAACTAAGCACTAGACAGCCACATTCTCACAGCCATTAGCATTTAACTTAGTTGTGATAACTTTCTTTTGTTGTGAAGCATAGTACTTGAGTGTCAAGAGTTATCTGTGGCAGTCCTAATGTGATATTTCTCTATACATCCTCTGTGTGTGCTGTTCCATTATATGTGTATGTTGTGTGTTTTATGCATTTTGTTTCATTTGGTGGGATCTTGGCGTAGTCTTTATTTAATTATTTTTTACATTCAAGGTCTATCCCGAAAGGTTGTGCAGTGATTCAGAAAAAAAGCAGGAAATTTGTAGCAGTGCCACTCTCACTCTCTCAACTCCTAAAGGACCCGGTTCACCTCTAGTACAAGCTAACTGCTGTATGATAAGGCATAATTTTATGCAAATGCTTTTCGTGCAACCCATTTTTCGCTTTGTCAAAGTGGAGGCAAACGAACAGGCAGAACAAAGGGTCAATATCAAATGTATTATGAAATTGGGCAAGAATGGTGTAGAAAATCATCAAATGTTGCAAAAGGCCTATGGAAAGGATGCCTTAAAGGCAAGAAGTGTCTTCAAGCATGTTCAATGTTTTTGGGTGACTGTGAAGACCCCAAGGATGATGCAAGGTCAGGTCACCCCTCTATCCTCGTTTGAAGATGAAAATATTGATCGTGTGTGTTTTCTTGTGCTCAGTACTGCTGAATGACTGTTAGAAAGGCATGAAAAGCACTTTGCTTGGAAAAGTCATCTATACGCCATATTTTGACTCAAAATTAAAAAGCTGTCTATTCACTATATTTTGACTCAAGATGATGCCAAAACTGCCAACTCTTGAGGAAACGTTGTGACAAAAAGAGGGGTGCTGGATTCTGCATCACAATAATACCCTGTGCATTCTCCATTGACATTGCATGAGTATTGGTACACAATTCCATCACTGTGCTGCAACACCCTTTCTGCTTGCCTGATTAGGGCCCCTGTGACTTTTTATTTGGCTCCGCAAATACAAACTGGTGCTCAGGGGACAGCATTTCGTGGATGTGACGGTAATTTAAAAGGAAACATCATCGCTGCTGAAGCGCTTAACAAAAGAGAACTTCCAACTGTGCTTCCAGCAATAGAAGAAGAGATAGGTTAAGTTTTTCGTGTTTAAGGGGGAATATTTTGAAGGTGACCACATTGATGTATTAGAAAATTTGTTAAATTAATTTTTTTAAAGTACTGCACAAGCTTTTGGGACAGACCTCGTATACTAGATTCAGTCCAACCGTATAAGATAAGAATATAAAAAGTGTAACCTAATTTTTAAGTTAACCTTGCCATTTCATAAAACATAGTATGAATAACTCTTTACATTCTTTATCCAAAGTTCATTTTTATTGCTCACTAAATGTGATTTACTTTGTTACACATGCTGAAATATAATGAGAAATTGGATAGCAACATAATTAATGCTAATTTGGCTAATGTTGATGTTGCTTTAAGAAAGTAAGGTCGAAGTGAGGAAGGCCACATTAAGACCTAAATAATGTTATGGTTCTTCTAAAAAGCATTTTTTCATGTAACTTCTTAGTGTGTGTCCAAGCACTTCAATTAAAGAGAGCGCTGCTGCACCTGTAGAGACAGTTGAATGGAATTGAATGAATAAATTGAATGGAAAAGAGGCTGGTCAATATTTTCAGTCTGCTTTATTTTATTATGTGTCATTACCTGTGTAGGAAAAACAACTATGCACTGTTTTTCCTAAACAGAAAGGAAGTGGTGGGTTTTAGTAAATCATTCACCACGAGAAGGTGAATTGTTGCGTTAGGGAAAGCTGCTATACTTGTGAAGCTTTACAATGTGTACCATAAAATGTGTTTTGATGAGGCATATGCAACTTTTATCACACATTTTAAGCATACATTCCAACTTAAAAATAATTTTAAAGCTGTTGGTAGCTTAAATCTTTCATTTAAAAAAACTTCAAGCATGGCCCTTCAGAGGATTTTTTCCTACTTTGCATGCTTGAATCTTCCTCCATATACAGGCTAGAATTTTCATTCTTACCTACTCTATTCTGCAGCAAAGTTTAAATGAAACTTGCATGGCATTCCTGAGCATAAAAATGTAGCCTTTTTGGAATGTTGAAGAAAACTTTAAATATTGTAATCTTCTGATGTCTATAAAAAAAAAGTCTGATAGTTTTTTTTTTCTGTCAAACTTGGCATAGTTAATTTATTGTATTCTAAGAAATGTGAAAGCATTTAAAATATGTGCCTTTTCTTTCTTAATACTCCTACAATTTTTAGTAGACTAGAACAATTATGACAAATTATAGGGCATGCATGCAAGCATGTTGCATACCTGCTGCAATGACTTAGTAAGCTGCTATGAGCATGAAGCTGCAGGTTCGATTCCCGACTGCAGCAGCCACATTCTGAGGGGGGCTGAATGCAAGGATGCTCATGTGCTTAAATCACATGCAGATTACAACCTCTGTTGGTCAGAATTAATCTGGAGCTCTCCCCTATACAGCATCTATCGTAGCCCATGCATTGCTCCTACAAATTTACAGGAACATGTTGTGTAATGCTTATAGTCCAGCAAATACAGCGTGCTTATGAGTGCTGTCAAAAGCCTGAGCAGATGTGGTGGCATATGGATTTATGATGTAAGCAAAAATTGTATTCTCATAATGATCATACAGCTAATAGCTAAATAATCAATAATTTCAGCTTGGTTGAAGGAGAAAATATTGATTTTATGGCTCTTCAGACGTGTTTTCAAATTAAGTGAACTGTGGATAAACGAAACTGAGCGAAAGTGCTGAATAATTGCTATGAGGATACCCAGTTTGGCTGGCCACTTATAGGAACAATGTTAACAAAGCTTGTTTAAATGAAACACTTGTGTTTGTGAATTTCGGTTAAACAGAACTGGAACCAAAACTGCATCTATCTCATCGGCTGTCAGTTCATATGAAACAGGAGGAGGTCGATAAGCGGGTCAAATTGTAATGCCAAATAGTCAAGTAAATCGAACCTATCAACCCGTTGTGCTGTGGTGGCATTAGCGTTTGCTCTGCAGCATTCACCTTGCCTAGTTTTTGTGTTTCATGATGGCGACAGTCAAAAATCAAGAGCGCATGAAAAAAAGTTGTGGTTCTCCAAACAGAGTGCAATAACATCTTTTTTTCACTGTAGTGAAATTAAAACACTACAGACTTTTGAAATGAAATGATTTTTTGTGATTTTTGCATCGTTCGCATAAATTAAACTGCTGATAAACAGAATTCTATTTATTGTCCCTTTGAGTTTTATTTAAGCAGGGTCTATTGCACTTTAATGTAGATTTCATGCATATTTGCTTCTGTCAATGTAGCACTGTGCGTGATGCATGCGGTTTATACATTGATGCTGCCATCGACATGCATAGCTGCCTCACATGGCACAAATGAAACCATGGAAAGCATGTACTATCAGCTAATATTTTTTTTTTTTTGCACTGAATAGAATTTAGGAGGCCTATTGCCATCTAGATGAATGAGATGTACACCTTTCAGTTCCCCTATAGAACAGTTACCATGTCTTGAGTTGTTCACATTGCATTTTCTGAAATTCCTTAAAGGGATACGGACACAAAATCTGAACATTTTACGATAATACAGAAAATGGGTCCTCAGTGTGTGAGTACACCGAAAACAAGTAGTCACTTCGTTCATTTTTCAGTGGATGGCTTTATTTTTGGCGTTTTTGTGAGCGCGCGCAACGCCGCCCAGCCCAAGCGAGTTGGAAGGCGTGACGTCACGACACCCTCAACGGATAGCCAGCCGGCCGGCCGCGGTCATTCGAGGCGCACCGCCGCCGCTATCGCGAGTATGGATTCAGGTTCTGGTGCCTCTACCAGCGATGAGTACATGTCTGTAGATGACGACCGTTCCAACTTAGCAGGAAATATAACCGCTTACGCTTACGAGCCTTCCACGTCAAGCGGCGAAGAGCAGGCAGGCTTGAACAGGCAGTCCGGGCCAGCAACATGGTAATTTTTTTTTTCTAGTAAACTTGAAGTGCAGCGGCAGCAGTTCATAAAGTTATGTTACGTAGGATGCAAAATGCCTAGTTTGGTGACCCGCGTTGAGGCAGAAAGGCAGCTATTACGGCTGAATCGTTGGTAGCGTAGCTCATCGCTTTGTGCTTACCTACGCTGTCGGCTTTCGACCGCTGCACACTTCGTTTTTACACGACGAGGCACGGCATTTGTAGAATTTTCCAACCGTTTCATAGCCCTGTATTTACGGCTACCGTCACATTCACGCCATTAGAAGCCATTTACTGGTTGAACTCGCTGAGATGGGCGGCTGCGCTAGGGACCCGTCGACCAGATCACTTAGCTACATCGATTCTGTGGCCATAGAGAAAGGAAAGTCTTTGGCTGTGACATTTACTAGGGAAATGATGCGCGGACAACCAAGTCATGAAACCCGACGCATGATCATGCAGAGACCTATGAAAATCCGTAATTTTTTGCTTGAGGTTGAAAAGCAACGTGTGAAAAGGCAATGTAGGTAAATGTGCTGCGCCTTTTAGGTTACTACACATGCATACTGTTGTCTGGCGTTCATTCACTGGCTGTGTTCTGTATATTTGATCAATTAAAAGAGCGCCCGTATGCTGTCGTTCAATATTAGACGCAGCGAAAGTGCATACAACATGACTATTTTGTTTTGTGACAAAAACATGCATCCGCAGGGTAAACAATTTCTGTCACAACCCGAGAATATCTGTTTTTGCACAGCCAGTGAAAGGGTAATTTCCCTTCTTTCAAAAAACGCTCCTGCGGTCACCGCTGCGGCTACATGCATACAGAAAGAGAGAGGGTCTGTTGCCAGAACAACAAAAGGTGGCGAAGACCGCTGAAAGTTACGAATGCATCACTAAGCACCCGCTCTTTGAATTGTATTGCCTCAACAAGAGCCTCTTGAGCGGCATGCCAAGGCTTTTGAGCACAGCCGGGCTGGTCGCATAATCATCGTCGATGAAGTGGTCCGCGCAAATGACGCCATTTTTTAGAAGTCTCCATGCTGGGTGTGGTGGCTGACAGGCACGTATGCAAAGTTTACGCATCTTCTCGTCTCTGGGAAACGTGCGCAACGGCGTGTCACGACCGATAATGCGGTTATAATAGCCGTAGGCGCAGTAATGTTTGGGCATTTTCTTCCGCCGCGATGCATGCGTCAATACCGATCGACGACCGTGCGAGCACGCGTGTAAGACGCACCACCTGCATGGAGCGCTGACGGGGATAATCAGACGGACCACGTGCGAACATAGCCGACGGCGATAAACAAATCCTGCAAGGGACCGACACTCCGGAAACACTGCGCCGGCTGTAGCTGACCTTGGCCGCGCGCGCGGGGGTGTCACGTCAAATTTCAGCTTCTCCCGGCGGCCGCTTGGAGGCAAGGCGCAAGAGAAAATCGCAAAAAAAAAGGTGTTTCTCGTTCTTTTTTTCTAAGCAGCTTGTTGTATTCGTCACTTTCAACAGTTCAACTTTTGTTCTGACGCAAAAAACCACCCACCAACTTTTGTGTCCGTATCCCTTTAAGACTGTGAAGCACTGCACAATGCTTAAGGAGTCCTCCAATTTCTTTGCATGTACTTTTTGCTTGTTCTGTTGCACATTCTCAACATTGAGTGCCAGGGCATTTACTTTTCCCATAATCATGGAGGTGATGACTGGTGGCTGCATTCCTGACGTAGGTCAACTTAAGCTAGTACTATGCTTGTGTCGACCCACTTTTTAAATTATTTTAGTGTTAAACAGGCATGCACAGACTTGCGGCGCGGTCATTACAGATGATGAAGCTGTGGATAGCCTTCCACATTGTCACTATATGTGAAAGTATGTAGACTTATCATTTGGGCCAAGGTTGCAATTTTAACTTCATCAGGAAGCACGACAGTCCAGTTTATCGCAAAGTCTAAATGGAATACTACACCTCCATTCTGTGCACACTGCTTTTCTTTTTTGATCACTTCCCTTTGAGTCTCTCAGATATGGTTGTAAGCAAACCATTTGTGAAAATTTACACATGAAAGCTGCAGCATCTAATGTGTTCCAAACTTAATCACCTGATTCCGGTGTTGTGAATGCTACTCCTTCATCCTTTACCGACTGTCCAAACTAAACATTGCCAAAAATTAAAATATAAGAGAGGTTCTTACGTTAACTACAATCAGTGTTTGTTAATGGGTTTTCATGCGAGTCATAAGTGTGTATATATATCTGTATATATATGTGTGTTTGTGTGTGTGTGTGTGTGTGTGTGTGTGTGTGTGTGTGTATATATATTATATATATATTCCACTTTACACGAATAACTTTAGTAAGCTAAATTTTAATGAACTTACCTAATCACTAGAGTGACAATACAAAAGTTGTGAAGGACGTTGAGAAATAAGCAACAGCAACATTAAGAGCAACGTAGGTCATGTGGGGTTCTTTTTTTTTCAAAAAAAATCCTCAAATTTGAAACCTATGTGATAATAAGTCTTCACCAGGTATTGCAACACATATGTTGGGGCGTAAGAGACATAATTTGAGGGGGAAAATAATTTACTGAAACCTTTTTAAATGCTACCCTGAAAACAAAATGAGAAATGAAAAACATCTTCATAAATATAGAAAATGTTTCTACTTTGGTTGCCTACAGTGCATGAAAGTGTCAATGTCTTAACCTCATAAATGATGTGATTTACAAAAAGTGTTTTTTGCCTAGAGGAAACTGCCGCCTTCTGATAGGTGCCACAAATGTTGGACAAACTGTCACACCCTTCTGGGCTGGCTACAGTAAACCTATACCATATGCTCCGGAGCCATTGAAAATTGAGATACAATTTTGCTAAATCAGTTGGTCATCAGCAAACAGAAACTGAATCTCACCGCCCAACAGCTCACAATGGTCTGACCTGGCTTTGTGGGCCTCCATCGTCGAAATTATAACCTCATTATCTGGCATTATACTCCGACTCACTGTACTTGTAGCTCTCAAATAATTATTTGACAATGCAACACAATCACGAAACCGCTATTCACGCAAGAGCTGTGCTACCGGAGTGCCTGCCATCGTACTAATTACTAGGTGCACACCTCTGTATGCTCAGTGAAAATTTCCTCCTCACATAAAACAAACTACTTGGAAAACAAAAATTTAATCCCTAGACAGTGTTCTAAATGATGCAACAAGTACATAGTAGTGCTGGGAGGCTTAAAATCGGGTGCAGCGCTCGATGGTCACCTGTGTCCTTAAAGGGGTCCTGAAACACTTCCTGAACCTAGTAAAAAAAATTTTTTTGACAATCTGTTAACAAGGCTGCTGTGAACATGTGATCCAAATATTATTGCACTGCATGCAGCAGGGAATTTACAACTTTGTGTCTAAAGCAGTGACCAGATGCTTGTTCTCGCGTTCGCAATGTCTTCATTGAAAGCTGATCGAAAGCATTTGGCTGACGAACCCTATTGTTCGATTTCATGATCGCAAGAACATTCACAGTAATACATAATCGCTAATTTTGAGGTAAATAAATGAAAATTATATGTCTGCAATCTCAAAAAGACGGTAAAATTATTTCTTCCTTGCAATCCACATAGCTGCGCCTGCTGCACATGGCCTCCGAGATGGCGGCAGTGCGCTGCATAGCGTAGTCTATTACGGCTGTCCCAGAATGCCATGACAACCCCTTTTGCCTTCATGACACCCGACTTCTGGCCAGGGCTTTGCCCTCTTGACTTTTCCACTGTGTAGCTTCCAGCGTGCTAGCAGAGGTGAAGAGAGAGAAAACTGAGTATGGGAACGTTAACTCAACTTATAATTGAAGGATAAAGCGGCAGAATTCGCTTTTCACCATGAAGCTTGAAATCATAAAGCGGGTCAAACACGGTGAGAAGTCGGATGACCCCGCATCACGCAAGATTCTGAGGAGCACTCTTAGCATGATCTTGAAGAATAAGGGGGCGATTAGGACTAAAGCGGACAAACTCGCGACCCGATGCCCGTGGCGCCCGACGCGTACGCACGGCCGTGTACAAGTGGTTTATCTGAAATTGCTTCAGACATGCCAGCTTCTGCGTGCCCGGTGATGACTGTAAATTCTGATGAGTGCATCGAAGGCGTTGCCGGTGTTGCCGAAGTTTGGAGGGAGCTGTCAAAATTTCCGGAAGCCGTTGACGAGTCAAGGGTCGACAAGTTTTTGAGTGCAGATGATGGTGTCGCGACCACGGGAGAGCCAGAGAATGAAGACTACATTGCTGACATCGTGAGCACAAGTGAAAGTGGACACAATGAGGAAAGCAACGATGGTCCTTTGCCCACATCCTTTGAGGTGTTTGGTGCACTCGCATTAGTCCGGTGCTTCTGTGCGAATGTGGAAGGTTGCGTCGCAGGCAGTGAAATTGCCCAAGCAGAAGAATATACAGGACTATTTCATGCGAAACTAAGCTAGTTTTATGAATAAAGTGATTTTATAAATGATATGTGCTTTTATGACATCCAATTCTTTAGCAGGCTTACATCGAATTATGCCCTATATCGAACTGATAGGCGTTTTTTTGCAAGTTCGATATAGCCGGGTGCGACTATAGTCTGTTGAAGCAACAGATAAACAAACAGCTCCTATAGCTTTGAATAATTCTTCAAGTCACATGTCGCGGAGAGCGACATTTCAGCAGTGCGAATTATGTAGGTGCACTTGTGCATCTGACCTTGACTTTCCGCTCTTGAAAAAAAGGGCGCGCAGCATTTAGTTTGAAATCTGGGGTGCAGTGGTGTAATACTTTGCAGGCGTGATCATCAGTGCTCATTGTATACACTGCGCCTGTCTGTTTAAAAAAACCAAACCTTGTTAGGGGCCCCTTAAGGACCTAATTTCCCAACCCAGGTGCACAAGTTCATCAAAAGCAACTGCAGCTCCAACTGAAGTTTAGAAAGTAGAATGTCTATAGCTTAGGTGGTTTTAGGTGTAAATGAGAAAATAAAAATTTTATCAACATGGTTAGCATTCTTATTTTGTTCGTTAATACTTCAAAATGCTGTCCAACAAAGACACAAATGAGATAATCCACCCAGTGTGCATATGTGTGCAATTGCCAGTCTTGCTACCACAGGACCTGTTATCCACTTTGCCCATTCTAGCATCTGATGCTTTCACTTTCACCTCTTCCACACCCGACGCTGTAGTGATAAAGACCACAATTCTGAATGTGTGCTTATCGCTACAGATAGCACTATGCCATAGAAGAGTGAAGGATATAAGCACTGTTGAGTAATTTGGCCACTGGCTTTCAGGTCACGGCTAATGTTTGCTATTCACACATGTAAGCACTTACTGTTATTTCTGTGCCTTTCACCATAACCTTTGTGGCTGTAGTAACAGCAATACAAATGTAACCAGCTTTAGCACAGCCGAAAGCATAATGCATCAATTGTTTGTATTGCAGTCGAAAAAAGAGTATTTTTATAGCCTGGGCATTTAACATGATTGTCATTGGCATCATAAGCATATGCTAACCACATGGTTCAGTCTCTGTTTTTCTTTAGAAGGTTGCAGTCTTTTCCTGGAGGCCTTTTCTATTAAGTGCATTAAGGCTTGGTAGTCAATGACATGGTGTGAATGTTCACTGAGTGCATTCTTTATCTTAAGGCAGAACATTTTCTCATTGTTACATTATTGAATGTCAGTTAAGTTTTTTAACTTATGTTCAACTTCAATTTTTATTTCGGCATCAATATGTGAACTAACATGCAGCAAATTATAGTGATACTCCATTGATGCAGCCATGATTATCAGTGAAAACTCTTTTGTAACGTGCTAAATTTGCCTAAGTACTTTGAAAATAGGAAAAATAGGAATTGTCGTGATATCAGTGCTTATGTTCCCCCTCTTTGCCAAGGGGAACTGCATTATTGTAATAAAAAGTGCATGATCAATACAAAAGAACAGTGTTTGCTTATTTAATGTGCATCAGCTAGTGTGTCCGCTTCAGTGTATTGCACGGCAAAGCTTTCCACAGGGTGTTTTTAGGCATGCTGTACTAGGTGTTCCATCAACATAATGCTTCTAATGCTCCTAACTCTTCAAATAGACACTAACAACACAAACTTTCAGTGTAAATAAAAGATTATTGGCATTCAAACAGCCTTATCTCTATGCCTGTAACACGGCATATAAGAAATCTTGATAATCTCACATTTGAACTGTAATGTAGAACATCTTAGGCAAGTTTGAAAACAGTATCTTGTCCATGTCGGAGAAATTAATGTGCAAAGTAGATCAAAACCCCTTGTTGGACCATATTAGAAGTTTTTATTAAATTATATAAACATTTGGCATGTTAAAAAAAGAGGGAGATGCAATTAGAAAAATCCAAAAAGAAGTTTAGATCGCACTATAATATTTCAACATTCTCTTTATATCTCTGAAAAATTTTATGTAGAAATTTGAGCGAGAAGTTAATAAAGAAATGCATTTTCGTGACTTGTGGTGGCCTGAAGAATGTATTGGTTGATGCACATGTAGGCCATCGTTGAGCACTTGCTGCGCACTGCTGCAGCGGCACCCATCATCACAATCGGTTGCGGGGAAAGGTTCAGCCAGCCATGTTATTTCAGTCTGGACGGTTGCCAGTTTCGTACACAGGCAAGTAACAATAAAGAAAGGCACGTTTCCCACATGTTTTGAGCACTTCTACTGGCCCTTTAAATGACATCGTGCCACAGCCGCATCAGCGTAGGTTAGTAAAGTTTTGTGAGTGCTATGAAGCCTGCCCTACGGCCACACTATTTAACCACGTCAAGAATTCAACCAGTGGTTCATCTACGTTGTCTCACATTTTTACTTGCTGACAAGCCCTAAAAAAAAAACTTGTAACTCCAGAACTACTGAACAAAGAAAAATAACACTGAAAGCCGGAGGAAAGTGCACCAGAGCACAACAGCCAAGGAAAACATCCCAGTCCAAGGTAGGCCTAATGATGCCAGCAGCATAGACAGCTGCAATGACCTACATGGCAACCATTATGTTGAAGTTGGTGCAATTCTCGAATTTGTCAACATCTTGGAGAACAATATTGCCTATTTTACAAAAGACAAAATACTCTGCAATGACTGTTTTGTGTGACATCCGCATGTTGGTCGAGCTTGTCGAAAATATGATGTGCCCTGCTTGCCATGATCGGAAAGTCATCGTACGGGAGCTAAAGAAAGGCACAAGTGGACTTGCACAATTTCTAGAACTTCATTCTGAAAACGATGAGTGCCCTTTTGTCTACACACACACATCAGTGCATGTCACGCTCTATGGCGGTCATGGCACAAATGGGCACTACGATGGTGGAATCTCGCTTAACACCTCTGCCATAAACTTGAAGGCAGTGCTGGCCACATGAGCCTTAGGTGCCGGCCACGATCAACTTTCTAGATTCTGGTGGTACAGTATTCTTGGACGATCACTTGCGTAAATTTTGTCACACTTCGCAAGATTTTGCATGACGCAGCACCAGACGCATAGGCATATACAGCAAACAGTGCAGGTAACAAACTTGGCATAGTACCAGAATGCTGTTGACTGTATACGTCTATCTGGTGCTGATTCGCGCGAAATCTCGCGAAAGTAATAGTATCTCCAAAAGTATCGCCTGGAAATACCGCCCCTGTATTGTTGGCCTACAGAAACCGATGCATCAGTAAGGTTTTCATGCAATAACCAAGAAAATCCACACTGCTGCCATGAAACCCAAGACTGAAAGCCTGAATCAAGCCAGAACCATTGCAAAACAGGCAACTGGCAAAAGTGATGTGGAAGAGTCCTGCTGCATTTTCTGTAACGGTACAACCTATGATGCAGGAGAGTTCCAGTGACTTTTTATCATTATGGCAGCACTGCTGATCGTTATGACCAGTTCTTGTGCATATTTTTAGACATTCCTTATAACTGCGCGAAAAAACGAGGACAAAAGCAAGAAGCACACACAACACCACGAGCGCAGACTGCCAACTGTTTATTTTTTGGAAAGCAAGTAACATACATATATTTCAATAGGGAACCTGTGCACGTGTCTGCATTGTCACTCTCGCATGTGGAAGTCACATGTGGCAATTGGCAGTCTGCGCTCGTGGTGTGGTGTGTGTTTCTTGTGTCCTCATTTTTTTCGTGCAGTTATAAGAAATGTCTAAAGCTATGAACCAACTAGCCCGCAAGAAAGTCCTACTTTTGTGCATATTCAGTTGCATTTTTATCAGTACAGTTTTAAATCTTCCTACTGTGTTTTTCTCCAACTCCCATTTTGGCAAAATTTACTTTCTGTGCACACTGTTAAGTGCATGTAGAATTGCCATATCTGCATGAAATTTTTGCAATAAGTCACACATATGTTTATGAAATTACCAAATCCTATGCAAAAGCTTCATGAGGTAGAGCCATAGTATAGTTATAAACATTTTGTTTTTCTGTGCATTTTCATTCTTATATGTAACTTTTCAGCACATTATAGCCCCAAAGTAGCAGAATGACTTATTTCTTGTGCCTTTTTCAAAATATTAAATGTTCAAATATATCACACAAGAATGCCAAATTTTCTCCCATGTTATTGTTGCAGTGAGAACTACTAAAGCTACATAAAACTTGAAAACATATATTAAAAGAGAACAACAAACAAAAAGAAACAATTTTCATTATGTTTGGACAAATATTTTTTTAAATGCTCTCTCGAATAACAGCTCTTCCTTAAAAAATGTTTTTGTTGAGTTGAAATGTGTGTACAGGCTTTTTGATAAAAGTTCAAAATTTCTTGCCAAAACAAATATTTTGTTGTGTTAGAAACTTTGGAACATATCACCTTCTCAGTATGTACTTTGTATTAAAAATCAGCAATGACATCATGATTTGACATACTAAGATATAGAAAAAATTAAAATTTTGATCCTTTGTTCTATCTTAAATTGTCCTGCTGAAAATGTTCCTTTTGCAACAGGTGGTGTTCCTCTGCTGAGCATGAAGTCGTAGGTTCAATTCCTGTTCAAGGCTGCCACATTCTGTTGTGGCAAGAATGCTAAAATACTTGTGTACCAAGCTTTGGGTACACATTAAAAGACCCCAGGCAGTCAAAATGAACCTGAAGCCCTCCATACAGTCTCTCTTGTATCTCCTGTGGTGTTTCAGCACGTTAAACACTATCAATCAATTAATCTGGTGTGACACTTTATAATGCTTAACCCAGGTGCAGCAGATTATCCTCTATAACAAGCATCCATAATCTTGCAACATTGCCACTTCAGACTAAATCAGAAATGGCAGCTTTGAGGTTCTTACCTCCATGAACAATGAGGCAGCATTCTTTGGCTTTGATTAACACTGCAATCTTCAAACAGAGGTCATGCAGACACCTGCTTGTGCCCAGTAATTAGGCAAATCGGGAGATAATTATCACTGGAGGCTAAATGGAACCATTTGCACTTTAAGTCCATACAATTTATTTTACAGCAAAGCTGTTAACCTCTAATTAGTTTGGATTTTTCATGTCTGCATGCGTGGTGCTCACACAAAAATGTTTGTCGATCCTGGAGACGGTGCAAAAATGGGGGAAGCGCGTGGTGCGCTGCTTCTCTAAGAGGCATCACATGACGTCATCAGGTAACATCATCACTTGATGAAGACGTCATTAAATTACGTCATCAGGTGATATCGTTATGTGACAATGATGTTATTTATTTATTTATTTATTTATTTATTTATTTATTCATTTGAGTACTTTAAGGGCCTGTTAGGGCATTACATAGGGGGGGGGGGACGAAAAAGTTCAAGCCTAAGTGCAATGTGTACAATGCAAATAATATAGGAAGGCATTAGGAACAATAAAAAAAAATTGATCTACAGGTTGAGCAGAAACAAAAGAAAATATAAAGAAAGAAAGAAAGAAAAGAGAAACAGAGTTTATACAATATTTGGTAGTGTGAAAAACTCATAATAACCTAAAACGCGATGTAGACAGCCAGTACCCATTGGAACACAAGTTTAAAGATACAATCGAATGATGATTTAGGTAAGCAACCTACACAGATACATATCAGATGAAACGGAATGAATTTTATACAATGCCAAGCACACAAAAACACTGTTTAAGTAAATATTCAAGCAAATGTGGGTTCGGATAAGTTGATACTCTCTAAAAAGTTTAGCAGGGCTGCATGAAATGATGATGATTCCGTAAGCGAGGCAATGTTTGAAGGTAGCAAGTTCCACTCGGGAATAGATAAAACGAGGCGAATTTTGATAAGCGTTAGTCCTGGCAAATATAGGTTTTACTTTATGAACATGGTCTGTGCGGATTGAGATGTGGGGAGCGGGAAGAATATGGGCTCGAGCTAATGCAATGTTGCTATGGTAAAGGCTATGGAAGAAGGACAACCGTGATAATTTCCTGTGCATATCAAGAGAAGGCACATTGAGTAATTTCTTTAAGGCGGACACACTTTGATATCGAGAGTGTGAAGTTAAGGTGAACCACGCAGCTTTATTTTGAACTGATTCAAGTAGGTTCGTGAGATTAGAGTGATAGGGGTGCCAAATTACGGACGCATATTCTAAAGAGGGCCTGATAAGAGAACTGTATGCACGAAGTCTTGTATCTATGTTTGCAAGGTGTAAGTGCCGTTTCAGGTAGCCATTTTTTTTTTTTTTTGCATGCTTTTGTAGTGGTGTGTTCAATGTGAGCATTCCAGCTTAAATTGAAGATGAACAGAACACCAAAATACTTGATTGAAGATACTGAGTCAACAGTAATACCACAAATTGTATACTGGTCATTGGTAGATTGAGTTATCGAAGCAACTTTTACATGTTTAGTTTTGGCTATGTTAATTTACATCTGCCATGTGTCACACCAGTCAGTTTTGTTAAATCAGACTGCAGCACAGAGATGTCGGCAAGGCAGCTTATTTCATTATACAAGGTGCAGTCATCTGCAAAGAGATGTATTTGTGAAGTAGTATTAGTTGTGATGTCATTGATGTATATTAAAAATGGCAGTGGACGAAGGATGGACCCTTGAGGAACTCCCGAACTGACGTGAGTGCGGTTAGAAAAGCAGTTGTTTACTTGAAATTTGTTTGTTAGGAACTCCTCAATCCATCGCGTCGTGTTGTAGTCAAGCTGTAGGTTTCTAACTTTCAGTTTTAGTCTATTATGAGGTCTGGTCGAAAGCTTTAGAAAAATCAATAAAAATGGTGTCTGTACAAATCAATTTATGCAAAGAAGTATGAATATCTGTTACAAGTTTATATAGTTGCGTCTGACAAGAGCGATTTTGGCAAAAGCCATGTTGGTTATTGAGGAGCAGGTTATTATCGTTAAGATAGGCTATAATGTGAGAATATAGGATGTGTTTCAGTAATTTGCAACAAATAGATGTCAGTGATATAGGTCTGTAATTATTCTTGTATATTCGAATTACAATCCAAAACTATCATGCCTGAAGCTTGTAAGTCATACTTTACAAATTTTCTGACATAATTTGAGAAATTCGATTAGTTCAATAATGCACTTGCACTAAGCGGTGGGCCTAGGAGAATGAGGATGTATGCTGCACTTCTGCAGCATACATCGCAGCATACACATATGCTGCACGCGTGACGTTCGTGTGCACACAATGTATCTGCTCTTGATGCGTGGGTGCTGCACAGCATGTGCTGCGACCATAATCGACATTATGGCAAATGCTGTCCAAAAACCGTACCTTCACCTAGCGGCTGCGGCCACTAAGACAGGCTTAAAATGACAGAAACATTACAGAAATATGTTTTCTTGTATATTTAAATTACAATCTGAAGCTATCATGTTTGCAGCTTGTGTGCAAGTCATACTTTGTAAATTCTCTGACGTAGTTTGCTTTGAAAACTTGCATTAGTTCAATAAGGCACTTGTGCTTGGCGGAAGGCCTAGAGGAATGAGCATGTATGCTTTTATTCTCCTTTATTCATCCAGTCTTTTAGTAACTCCAATTGGTCATGTTTTAGGAAGAAACATGTCCCTTTCTAATTTGTTCTGTAATGAACATATCTAATACTTGCAAGTAAATGCTTTCTGTGCATGGGTTCAATTGTAGCAAACATGTGGACTTAGTAATCTTTGTGCATTAATGCATGCAGTTTTATAAGAAAAGTAGATGTGTGCAGCCTTGACATTTAAGTGTGTGCTTGAACATTCCTTTTATGTGCAATTCGAACTCGTCAACAAGATAATGCTTGACAGTATGCTATATTGTTGGATTCACACTGAGAAGTGCCTGACAGAATTCACTTTGTATGAATAGAAATGTTGCCAGACACTGTGAGCTTGTAGGGCAAGTCCTCCTTTTCACTATGTACCACTGGCTGATTATGCGGGGAGCATAGTTTGACTGTTGGTAGGATTCAGGAGTGTTCAACAGTGACTTTATCTTGTCGCAGGTATGGGATCCACCTATGGGATATCCACTGTGACAAAGTCTGGGAAAATCGTGCTGCCTATGTGTATTATGCTGAGCTCTGCTTTGAGTTGACAGCTCTTGCTATTGACTTCTGTCATGATCTCCACATGCTGGTATGTCTCTTCATTATTTAATTTGTTTTATATTTTGTAGCATTCTTGCATAAAGGGGCCCCGCAATGTGAGTTTAACCACCAAATGTTGTGCCATGACGGGTTTCTTGTATGGTCCCAAGGTAAATGCAAAAATTATGACAAATTCATGTGTACAAACGAAACTTATTCAACCTACAAACTCAAAATATAGCAAACAGAAAAAAAAAAGTATACCATTCCTCATTTCACTCACCCAGCAAGGGCTTATGGTGCTTCTAATCACAATGCGGCTTACATGCAGTGTTAGTAGAAGCTGTTTTTTTCATTGCGCCCTTCCAATGACAACCTGCAACTGCACTTTTAGACGGTCATTGTTGCTACGGCTACAATCCCCTTAGGTACTTTGTTGGCAGAATGCTGGTAGCAGCATCTTGTGATGGCTTTTTTCAACCATGACACGTGAGAAACCTCTGCGTTTTGTATTGTCTTTGCTGAAGTGAAAAAAAATTCTATTACAACTAAACCTTGATATAATGAAGCTTGTAAAAGAGGCAGTTTGCTTTGTTATATTGAAACTTCATTAAATTTAAATTGGACCTTTTATGCAAATAATTACAGTAGTCGCCAATGGATTTTCTTACATGAAAGGGGCCACAAACCTTTCTGAATTATCGAGCAATCGTAAAAAGCAAATTTCAATTCTAAAAAATTTCGACGTGTTTGCACAGCGCAAAAGACGAGGACTGAAGGAAGAACACAACACAGGCGCTGCCTTCAGTCCTCGTCTTTTTCACTGTTCAAACATGTCGATATTGAATCACCAACTCGCCCAAGCTTCCACCTTATCAAGCTAAAAAATTTGCTTTGTTGAATTTTAGAGTCTGCAACAAAAGATATGATTTCATGCTGTGTCGACAATACTTTAAAATTAAATTATGGGGTTTTACGTGGGAAAACCACTTTCTGATTATGAGGCATGCCGTAGTGGAGGACTCTGGAAATTTTGACCACCTGGGGTTCAACAATACTTTCACATCAATGGTACGAAGTGAAACCAGCCACACTTTCATGTCCGCTCTGCTCCCGCAGCTGGTAGTGTCTTCCACAATACTATTGTGAAAAGCGCCGGCAGCAGGGAGCAAATGCTTCGGTGCCTCTCGCTTCAACTCATCTCTGAAACTCAAGATTATGCAATCTCTAGTACTAAACGTGCTGGAAGGCAGCGCACATGATGCCACGCCATCTTGGCACCTAAAAAAACCATCTCAGCACCTGTTTTAAAGGTTCCATCTTGGCACCTCTAAAACAGGGCACGTGAGCTGTACATGTGCTCAGTCACACCGACAGCCATGCGCTGCTATAGCTTCGCTAGAAAAGGAGATGCACGCCAAGCTGCCCCTCACTTCCTCCCCTCTCCCCTCTCATGCGCTTAATCCCCTTACTGCAAGCTTTCTTCCCTTCCCCCTTTCTCCTTGCTCGCATGGGAAGACTGTGCTCATCAAGCTACCATCCTTCTCAGCTCACCCTCGCACGCTTTCACTCGCACCCGAAGCATACAGTGTGTGGGACACGATAAAATCTTATTGCACTTAGACTTTATAAAGTACATAGACCTCTTCTGCTTTCATAGTTGCTCTTGGGTGGGTGGTGCAGGATTTGACTAGTGGGTTCGCATGCAGCTTCTTGTAATTCTACCATTTTACCATCTTCGTCCGCAGAAGTTTTGATTTATTGTCTCATATTCCTTCGCGGCGGCAGTGAAATTTCATTATATTGAAATCATCTATAAGCACACTTCATTATATTGAGGCTCTAAATACATGGTGTTCTATGGATAAGAAATTATAGAAAGTTCAGTACTTTGTTATGTAGAGAGTTTTGTTATTGAAGTTCATTATATCGAGGTTTAACTGTGTACGCTAATGATTGTTGCGGCTGACACCTTTGCACCAGCAGATAGGTAGGACATTTTCACTGCTGTTGCAGTTTTGTGCGCTCTAGTTGACGTTAGGGTTACAAGAAGGTACCACCAGTGCTTTTGTGCATGTCTGTGTCTCCAGTGTACCGGTATTGAGCAAGCTGTAATTCGTTTATGGGCAGTTTAAACCGCCTTACATAGTTTCTCTTATATGACAGAATTAGAATGCAATATCCTACATAGAAATGAGGCTTTATGCATTGTCCTGTATGATGATGCACCTTCGGAAGAGCTTGTGTTGCCACCAAGCCTGATGCGATGTGGGGTGAAGCGCATGCTTTCTGTAAACTGTTGGACTGCGCACCTAGTGTTCATTGTAACTGTTTTTAATTTACGTTGTAGAGTGCCAAGACATTTTTGTAGCCTTAAAAAAGCATAACACATGCTTTTTTTTATAAAGTCATGACCACATGTAAAGCATTTACATATAGAGTATGGTCTTTATACCCAGCAAATCAGAATAAGCAGTATATTTTGTATGGGACATGTGCCTTCTGGTGCCTCACATCTACTGCTGAAAATGATTGGGGTGGTGCAGTGCGGTCGGTATGGTAACTGATTTCTCGGGTGAATATTAAATAATCTAATCAAATACTCTAACCCTTTAACTGTTGCTGAAGCATTTTGAAGTTCTATATTTGCATTGCAGGGCCCCTTTAAGTTTTCATGTTTGTTCAGGGTTGCAACCCTTGTACAAATATTTATTGTTTTGTTGAGTTGTATGGTGTAGATAGTAGTTGCATTAAAGCTTTGCAGTATGGGCTAATAATATGATTAAATATTGAATTTTGATGTTGCATAAGCCATTCCACATCAGTGCACTTCCCATACTCCTATTTTATTGTTGCCCATTAGCTAAGGTTGGCCAAGCAACCTCTCTGTTGCTGGGGCAGCAACAGAGAGGTTCTCAGAGTAAATGGTCAATAGAATAAGAATTCTGGCTTCGTATTCTGGCCGACCACTGGACACCCACCGGTTTAAAAGACAGGTACGCAGCCCTGCAGCCAAGCATCAGGCTTTTCAGAGTAATTCAATTACCATGAATGTCACCACTTCAGAGGAGTAATTGTTCCTCTAAAAGTAATCAGAAATATATTTTTACTAGTATACTTAACCTCTGTTGCCTCGAATTCATAAAACCATGAAGAAATTTGAGATAAGCAAGACATAGTTTACCAGCCACATATTGCAAATTCTAAAATTTAAATAATCTGTGATTGTTAAGCTGCTGTCTGTGATTAAAATCATTTGAAATATCATGTTACACAGAATGTTGACATATATTTGAATGACTTTTCAGCTTGGGGCACACCTATTGAGTGCTTGCACATCTCACTGCTAATAGTTATGCCACTCATGGTGGGCATGGTCATATCATGGGTTATCCCAGACCAGGCACAACTTCACTGTCATAGTTGATGAAATATTCACACGAAGCAATGCCAAGAGAGAGTCAAAAATCAGTTATAGCACGCTCTCAGTATCGTCTACTTTTATTGCATCTAAATGAGCCTCCTTCCTGCCCCTCTCCTTTCCGCACCCATGTTTCCTGTGCATTTGTCCTGCACATTTGTTCAGCTTTGCCTCTTTGTCAGAGGATGAGGGAGAGGAAAAAAGTGTGCTGAAAATACATTGATTGAAAATAACCTCAAGTGTGACTGTTTGTTTGTTTGTTTGTTTGTTTGTTTGTTTGTTTGTTTGTTTGTTTGTTTGTTTGTTTGTTTGTTTGCATGCATATGTGCATGTCTGTAGTGACTGTGTCACATGTTTATGTTGCAAGTTAAATTTACACATTGCTACCCATTGGTTCCCAGTCAGTTAAAGAGTCTGCAGGAAAAGACTTTCAAGGGAGTGAAAAATACATGGCACCTGTGAGAGCCAACATCATACCATTAAACTTTTTTAACTTGGTCGATACAGGTATGCACATGTGATATTATAAGGTTAACTTTGCTTCTGATGCATTGCATGCAAGTCTATAAATACTAGTAGAATCTTCAAGAATAGCATACAAGTGGACATATTGACTTTTTGTCATTTCTTTTCTAGCTCTGGGGAAATATTTTCCTTTCAATGGCCAGCTTAGTGATCCTGATGCAGCTGCGGTACCTGTTCTATGAAATCCAGAGACGTGTCAAAAAACACAAGAACTACTTGAGGGTTGTGAAGCATATGGAAGCCAAGTAAGTTTAACATTTTGTGTGTGTAGTAAACAGTGCTAAATTATATTTTTCATTCACTGCACTCTGGTGCAAGAGACGCACTTACCTTTCTTGGCTAAATGCAGAGCTTTTCATGCTTTTACACTGTGGAGCAGTGTTGTTTCAGTGTAGTCATTTTAATCACTTCAAATCCAAAGCGAATATCCAAAGCGAACACACTCGCTTGTGTTCTTTAGGTTGTGCTCTTCAATGTGCTTTACAAGAGCAAAATAGCGCCTTGCTTAAGTGCACTTTTTCATATGCTAGACGTACGCAATAATTGTCTTGCAATACCTAATACTGGTCCTTGATTTTCCTGCAGTTTGGAATTTAGAATGCACCTGCAGACAACGTCAAAACCTCCTCAGCTTCCTCAGTAGAAATTTTTTTTTGTTCGTAAACCTACTTCAGAGAATTCAGGGTGTCTACCAACTGGGAGAACCGGGAATTCTCAAGGAATTGAAATAGTCTGGAAATACTCAGGAAAATCTCAGGGAATTTGTGCTTCTATCAGAGAAAATTAGCTGTAATTTTATTGAAAGTGAACGAAAGTCGCACTACTGCTGGCTCCAGTAACAGAGGAATCGCAACAAATTGTAATTGATGCCATGTCGACGGCTCGAGGAGCTTTCAGAGTACAGTCAACAACAATTT
Source organism: Dermacentor albipictus (assembly GCF_038994185.2). NCBI lineage: Eukaryota > Metazoa > Arthropoda > Arachnida > Ixodida > Ixodidae > Dermacentor > Dermacentor albipictus. Next base: position 193,763,536 of record NC_091821.1, read on the forward strand.
TCCAGACGCCCGACTTTTCTGACATGCCCAATAATTAGCACGGCTTCGCCATACCACCACGTACCCTATAGAGTCAATGTATAAGAACGTCTGAAATTTTGGATGCAAAACATTTCACCCACCGATATTTCGGACATTTTGCCATGGCTGCAGGTCCGAAACGGCAGTAATCAAAGCCACCAACACCGCCATTTTTATTATCTCCCCGCCTCAAACCGATGCTCTTGCACGCAGATCTGCTGGCAGCCGTAGCCACCACCATGGCAACGCCAGGCCTATCGGCTTCTACGTTCGCTGTTAAGCTTCTTGCCATGTGGTGCCGTGTTTTTCATTGAAAGAATTCACTGCTGTCAGCAATGGCACTGACTCCACCGTTGTAATCCTCCAGATTGGCTTCGAAGCTCTGAAAAACACAACGCGTTGCATAATGTCAGTTCTTAAAGTCAGCTTCGCCTCAGTACAAAAAATGTTAGGCGGTGAAGCATGCGGAAACTGTTGCGGTGAAACTTAAGTGTGGGAATGGGCAATTGTCACGGAACCCAGTATGTATTCCTTAAATATACATGCGTGAATCCCCATCTCCTGTTTCACTATGAGCACTGATATGCCTAATAAGTTTACTGGCAGGCCTCCAGAGCTTTTTTGGACGTGCATGTGCTGATTTGAGCCCTTAAGGGCAGTTAAACATGTATTCATTTTTTTCGACTGCCCAATTTTTCGGATGTTTTTGCGGCCCTTAGGGAGTCTGAAAAATTGGACCTTGACTATACAAATGACTAAAAGGATGCTTCAAATGGTCTGTGGGGTGAACACGTGGTGGAAGGAGCACGAGAACAGAAAGGATCCATGCATTGAGGAATGAACGGGGAAAGGAACCGTTCCACCGCCTCTTTGAAGAAGCTTGAACTCTAAAACTATACTAAAACTAAAACACTATACTAATGGGCGACTTTAATGCCAAGGAGGCAAGAAGCAGGCTGGAGACAAGGCAGTGGGGGAATATGGCATAGGCACTCGGAATATCAGGGGAGAGTTATTAGTAGAGTTTGCGGTACAGAATAATATGAGGATAATGAATACCTTCTTCCGCAAGCGGGATAGCCGAAAGTGGAAGTGGAGGAGCCCGAACGACGAGACTAGAAATGAAATAGACTTCATACTCTGCGCTAACCCTGGCATCATACAAGATGTGGACGTGCTCGGCAAGGTGCGCTGCAGTGACCACAGGATGGTAAGAACTCGTATTAGCCTAGACCTGAGGAGGGAACGAAAGAAACTGGTACATAAGAAACCGATCAATGAGTTAGCGGTAAGAGCGAAAATAGAGGAATTCCAGATCAAGCTACAGAACAGGTATTCGGCTTTAGCTCAGGAAGAGGACCTTAGTGTTGAAGCAATGAACGACAATCTTGTGGGCATCATTAAGGATTGCGCAATGGAAGTTGGTGGTAACTCCGTTAGGCAGGATACCAGTAAACTATTGCAGGAGATAAAAGATCTGCTCAAGAAACGCCAATGTATGAAAGCCTCTAACCCAACAGCTAGAATAGAACTGGCAGAACTTTCGAAGTTAATCAACAAGCGTAAGACAGCTGACATAAGGAAGTATAATATGGATAGAATTGAACATGCTCTCAGGAACGGAGGAAGCCTAAAAACAGTGAAGAAGAAACTAGGAATTGGCAAGAATCAGATGTATGCATTAAGAGACAAAGCTGGCAATATTATTACTAATATGGATGAGATAGTTCAAGTGGCTGAGGAGTTCTATAGAGATTTATACAGTACCAGTGGCACCCACGATGGTAATGGAAGAGAAAGTAGTCTAGAGGAATTCGAAATCCCACAGGTAACGCCGGAAGAAGTAAAGAAAGCCTTGGGAGATATGCAAAGGGGGAAGGCAGCTGGGGAGGATCAATTAACAGAGATTTGTTGAAGGGTGGTGGGCAGATTGTTCTAGAGAAACTGGCCACCCTGTAAACGCAATGCCTCATGACGTCGAGCGTACCGGAATCTTGGAAAAACGCTAACATAATCCTAATCCATAAGAAAGGGGACACCAAAGACTTGAAAAATTATAGACCGATCAGCTTACTGTCCGTTGCCTAGAAACTATTTACTAAGGTAATCGCAAATAGAATCAGGAACACCTTAGACTTCTCTCAAGCAAAGGACCAGGCAGGATTCCGTAAAGGCTACTCAACAATAGACCGTATTCACACTATCAATCAGGTGATAGAGAAATGTGCGAAATATAACCAACCCTCACATATAGCTTTCATTGATTACGAAAAAGTGTTTGATTCAATCGAAACCTCAGCAGTCATGCAGGTATTATGGAATCAGGGTGTAGAAGAGCCATATGTAAAAATACTGAACAATATCTATGGCGGCTCCACAGGCACCATAGTCCTGCATAAAGAAATCAATAAATCCCAATAAAGAAAGGCGTCAGGCAGGGAGATAGGATCTCTCCAATGCTATTCACAGCGTGTTTACAGGAGGTATTCAGGGACCTGGATTGGGAAGAAATGGGGATAAAAGTTAATGGAGAATACCTCAGTAACTTGCGATTCGCTGATGATATTGCCTTGCTTAGTAACTCAGGGGACCAACTGCAATGCATGCTCACTGACCTGGAGAGGCAAAGCAGAAGAGTGGGTCTAAAAATTAATCTGCAGAAAACTAAAGTAATGTTTAACAGTCTCGGAAAAGAACAGCAATTTACAATAGGCAACGAGGCACTGGAAGTCGTAAGGGAATACATTTACTTAGGGCAGGTAGTGACTGCGGATCCGGATCATGAGACGGAAATAATCAGAAGAATAAGAATGGGCTGGGGTGCGTTTGGCAGGCATTCTCAGATCATGAACAGCAGGTTGCCATTATCCCTCAAGAGAAAAGTGTATAATAGCTGTGTCTTACCAGTACTCACCTACGGGGCAGGAACCTGGAGGCTTACGAAAAGGGTTCTACTCAAATTGAGGACAACGCAACAAGCTATGGAAAGAAGAATGATAGGTGTAACATTAAGGGATAAGAAAAGAGCAGATTGGGTGAGAAAACAAACGCGAGTTAATGACATCTTAGTTGAAATCAAGAAAAAGAAATGGGCATGGGCAGGACATGTGATGAGGAGGGAAGATAACCGATGGTCATTAAGGGTTACGGACTGGATCCCAAGGGAAGGGAAGCGTAGCAGGGGGCGGCAGAAAGTTAGGTGGGCGGATGAGATTAAGAAGTTTGCAGGGACGGCATGGCCACAATTAGTATGTGACCGGGGTTGTTGGAGAAATATGGGAGAGGCCTTTGCCCTGCAGTGGGCATAACCAGGCTGATGATGATGATGATGATGATGAACTCTAAAAACAAAGTGTTCACTGATGCTGAGATGCAGGTGTCCCTCATCCTAACCAAAATAAACTTTAAAGCAGTGCAGCCCAACACTGAGGTGTTGCGTATGGGCTGAGAGTATGTCAGGACAGTTGAAGTTGAAGTTTATTTTCCTTCAAAGATGAAAGAAAGAACTGCGACAAAAGGCGGTAAAGCCTGACGAGGTCACAGTTCCCCAAAACCGCCGATACAGCAGTGAGCAACACAGAAATAAATATTAACATAGTATGATAGTGAAAAATACATTGCATCAAAACAACATTGCATCAAATACATTGCATCATAGTATGATAGTACAAACCACAATCTATGATAGTACAAACTACATTTCATGAAACGACAATATTACTGTGAAAAATATTACTTTTAATACAAAGACAGTGCACCATAAATCGAAGGCAGTGTATAAACATGGCATGAAGTCGATAAAGAAAACACACACATAAACAACTTGATACGAAAACAAGAGATGCTTTGCTAAGTAAAAAACTGAAATTATATTGAGTGACAGTTGAGGTTGACTTTCCAGCTGCTGAGAGAGAATCTTAGTTGTGACAAAGTTCAGGCCTCATACCAATGAGCATATTATCAATTGATAGAAATAGCTCATATTCGAAAATATCTTTCTGTATGCATCTCCTTTTCATTGGTATTTGAAAATGTTTGACACGATTTGGAATGGGGTTTGCCATTTTTTTCATATATATTCTATTCGTTGTACATTTCACTAACGCCTTGCTTCTGTTTTCTTTTCGAATAAAATAAACATCACACCTTTCTATTCCAACTGGATTAAGTCATTTTTTGTTTCAACATGCTTACTAGAGAGTGACAGCATCGGGCAACATGGTGTCAGCCCATCTTGACATATAACGAAGTTCTGTCTCATTCAGAAAATTTTGCAAGGGCACTCAGGGAAAACCTGGAAAACTCAGGGAATTTGGAAACGTCAACTTGGTAGACACCCTGGAGATACTTTAAGCTCATTATAGATAATGGCACGCAATACATGTTGAAGAGTCCCTCTGCGAAATTTTGTTACAAGAAAGTATATTTGAAAACCAACCAATAATGCAACACGAGAGAAGCACACCTGTGCATATGGTTGTATGGCCTAATCAGGATTGTGAAAAAGTATTGTAGGATTTGGGCTGCCATGGTCTTGGAGTCGGGCATCACATAGAGGGTCGCTCTCTAACCTACACCGTTGGTGCATCTCGAAATGGGTAGTTGGCCTGCACTACCAGGGCATCACACGGAGGCTAAGCTGGCCCACACTGTTGTCCGTGCTTTCTTGATGAGAGTTGATGGCTTGACCGCTTCGGGTGCAGCCCACCTCGCCATGGCTGTGTTGCGGTTGCCACTCAAGCCTTTGCGTTCTGCACAGCTCATAGCCAAATGCACTAAAAGTCTACGCTCTGGGCCGATGACGAGAATGGGCTGAAGCAAAGAAGTGCTGACAGAACAGCATGCTTGGTGTAAGCTCTCGTGCAGTTGTATACATGGTGCCAGACCTAATGACCTCGGGAGTGTCATATGAGAAGCGACACACAGGCATGGTTTAGAGTTGCTGTTGTTTATGTGATAGTTCTAAAGATACTTCGCTGAGCTGCTTACTATAAACAATAATATTAGGGGTGGGGAGGAGGAAGCGATTACAAATCCAACACTCGTTCATCTCTCACTTTTAGAATAAAGGGAATTTGACCGTCGAATGTATTGTATCTTTCTATTTGCTCACTCTGTCACTAAAATTGTGCACGCATGTGCTCAACCTTGTGCTTCCACGTGCAGAGATGGCTTGAAGGCCAGAAAGCTTGAATGTAGTGTTCATTCATCATCATTCATCATCAAACCCTTCAATCACTTCACACATGGTAAAAGTGCACTCACTGCCTTACAAGTTTGTGGTAGTGAGCAAAACTTCCATGCAATGTCAACTGCTTCGTTCATCTGGTTAAGCTTCAGCAAGAGGCATTATGTAATATGCACACGGACATGAGCAATAAACACAGGAATCTAGGTGGAAAAAAATGCAGTGTGTTTTGTTCAGTAGGGCAGACGTTGCAAGACTGTGCAGGGTCTTACTGATGTTCCCGAGGTACATGTACAATTAGTACTGCTGTCATAATTTCTAAAATTTTTTGGGTGCATAAGACTCCCTTGTGTTGCTATTATCCCAAATTGATTTGTACTGTTTCTTTTTCATGCCTTTCTCTGAATATTTGGATGGGAAACTTAGTGCGAGGGTAGAACTTATTTTGTAAGGTCAAATGTACAAATAACAAAACCTAATTGGCTATGATCAGGGCATCAAACTGTTTAGTATAATTAAGAAGATAACTTTGGTTTCACAAAATTGCATTTTAATGAGAACATTTTTATTTCTATTTATTACCAAATAGAGCAAGCAGCTGTCCTTCTTTTTCTGTTCTCTCCTTTATTGTAAAGGAACACACACTGCACACTGAGTAATAAAACATCATCTTGGATCACTGATCTCAAGCAAGGGATGCTGCATGAAAAAAGGTAGAGGAGAATTAATATGCATGCAGGGACAGCTTTTTTTTTTTTAACTGTATTTCATGCTTAGTGCTAAACAAAAAGGAGGGCGATGGCTCATAGCCTGACGCTTAAATAGAATAGCTTGTACACTCCAAACCACATGGCAAGTGCGTCATACTGAGAAACAACTGTCTTTGTTATGTAAATTCTTTTTCTTTTGTTGCGAAGTGTATGATACATTACTGAATAATTTTGTATTCAATACCCACTCCTTCCTAGCCTGAAATACTGCCAGTAGTACTTCATAAAATAAATGCTTAACTTGAGCATTGTCTGCTGCTCTGCTCTGTTTATTCGACAAATCATGATTTGTGAATTGCAAAAGAGGCGTTGTACTCTGTGTATATTGTCAGTGCACTTTGTACAAATGTGTTTTTATTTGAGTTTTTCTCAGTTGCAGCTTAAAAACACCTCAGTATAATTTTGTGTAACTTTATTTACCTAGCTATCCGATGGCTACAGCAGATGAACTGGAAAAAAATAGCGATGATTGCGCAATCTGCTGGGACCACATGGAGTCTGCAAGAAAACTTCCTTGTGGCCATCTCTTCCACAAGTAAGTAATCTCTACGAGCTTGTTGCATAGACTTTGTTGACTCTCGATGGTTCAACATAGCCAGTCAAACTGATTTTTCTTATGATGTACCTATGTTCAATATGCATTGCAATGAAAAAATAAAACCGTTATTTCAAGATGTGGACTATGCAGTAATTTCAAGTTGAGTAGATCACATGTGAGGACATTACAGGGTTAAGTTTAACCCTTTGCGATCATGAGAATTTACCCACTTTGGACATCGTGTTTGGACATTGGGCAAAAAGAGCTCTTGTGTGAGGAAACATGTTACTAAATTATTTCAGAAACTTTTTTATTCCTGACACTCTCGTACAATGTGCAATTCCCAAGTAGTATCACATAGTTTGTGATCACTACAGGAACCATTTGCTGCAGAGTCCTCATCATCACTTTCTTCTTCAGTGCTCTCATTCAAGGACGTTTGCTGTCCATATGAAAGCAGAATATAATCCTCCTCAGACTAAAATCATCTTTAGATTCACTAACCTCACACGCATTCTTTCTGTAAAACCCATGCTGAGAAAACGTCACCATCTGCAGTGGTCCACGCCACAAAAACTGCGTATGAATTCTTTAAATGTGTGTGCCAATAAAAAGTGCTGCCTTTAAGCACAGACACAGCAAGTACAATTGTCAACAATTAGAAAAGTTACCACAAGAAAGGCAAAAAATAAGCGCACATGCGCACATTAGGAAAGTTTTGCACATTGGGAAAGGCACAACGCATGACCTGATCGCAAAAGGTTAATTTCACTGCACATGCAAATAAGTAGGCAGGCGTTATCAAGCGGCCCACTGTCACAAATTGTTTTAGCACGCAGCTCTTAGGCACCCATTCCTGCATTTGATGTCAGCATCATCCCTCTGCGTAACCGAGTGAAAGAGCACAGCGAAGTATGAAAGAGCGAATGCAGAGTGCAGTGGGGGCTGAAAGATGGCGATAGCAAAGAGAATGTGTGGTGGAAAACGGAGGAGGAGGGTATGGCAAACGCATGAGCTGAAAAGCCTAGTGCTGCACAAGATGACCTCTGCGACGGCGACCGCTAATAGATGGTACCAGAATAGTGCATCATCGTCTTTTCACCAATGGCATGCGGCGAGCACGTCGACCGATACCAATATAGAAACAAAACGCTCCATGAACGTAGATGTGTCTGCAGCGGCTGTGAATCGCGCCCACTGGTCACTCATGTGCTGCCTCTTGTGATCTCCCTATTAGCGAGGCAGTTGCGCCACACTTTGCTCCAGTGCTTTCAGGTGTTCCTCAGGGGTCAGTCTTGGGCCCACTGTTATTTCTCATATATATAAACGATATCTCCTCTGTTGTTGAAGAACTGGTAAAAATGAAGCTTTTTGCAGATGATTGCCTAATTTATTCTGCCGTAACCAATGTTCAGGATCAACTCAAAATTAGTCGTTGTTTAGAAAATTTCAGCCGATAGTGTAAATTATGGGGTATGAATATAAACTTCATTAAATCAACATACACACATATGACTAGGAAAGTAAATGTTCTGCCTTTTAACTATTACATAGATAGTAATTTGTTAGTTCGTGCTAACCAGTTTAAATATTTAGGTGTTACAGTCACGCATAATCTGACATGGTATATGCACATAGAAAATGTGTGCTCGAAGGCGAATCAGATACTAGGGCCGCTATCTTGTACACATTCGATTTCGCCTTGCGCGATTGTCCAGGCTGCACCGATATCGCGGCCTAGGCCAATCTAGTCCAATCGCGTGAGGCGAAATCGAACGTCGGCTTTTCAAACGTGTACAAGATAGCGGCCTAGGTTTCTTAAGGCAAAAACTAGGTCAGCTTCACGAGATGTAAAGCTGATAGCTTATAAAACTTTTGTTAGACCTTTACTTGAATATGCCTCAGTCATCTGGAGCCGTCATCAGAAAGAAACGACTCAAGGTTAGAAAAAGTTTAATGTCATGCCGTGCGCTTCATATTCTCTAAGTACCGCCGTTTAGATTCCGTCACACTGATGTTGCAGTCTTGTGAACTGGAAACGCTTGAAGTACGAAGGCAAAAAAATCGTCTGAAAGTGTTTTTTAGAGTACTGAGTAGAGTACTACATGGACATTTAAAAATCAACAAAGATGAGTATGTGCAGCTTCCAGAAAAACGAAGCAGTCGTGTTAATCATCAATATGTTTTACGCACATACATGGCTCATAGTGATGTGTTCCGCTTTTCTTTCTTCCCTGCCATGATTGAACTCTGGAACACAATACCAAGCTTTGTGGCAAATGCCAGTGATGTTTGTGAATTTGAAAAATTGTTAAACATGTATTTTTGTGATTCCGCTGCCGCTTGATGCACCTGTATATATTGTCTGCCTGTATTTAAACCCTCCCTGTAAGAACCTTCAACAGAGGGTTGACAGTATGAAGAAATAAAGTAAATTTGCAATGTGCTGCACGAGACAGATTGTCTGCACCAGCCAATATATCGCGAAATGATCGCATGTATAGAGCTGTGCTCAAATTTCGCATTAGGGATTGCAATCATTGGCGGATTTTTATTTACCTTGCTTTCAACCACTGTGCGAAAGTGTCAACATAAAAGGGTCTGTTAAGTTTTCTCTAAAATTAAGCAAATTTTGTGTGGTATCAACGTGAGCAATTACAACGCTGAAACCAAGGTGTCCAAACTGCCGACCAATAAACTGCCTAACTTGTCCACATCGCACTGTGAGTTGATCTTCTGGTCAGCAGCAGTAGTGACAACAAAGAAGCCTAGCAGTCACAAGTGATCATTGTTGAAATGCCAAGCACTCAATTCATGGCAGGTTTAAAACAAATTTTTCTGGTTAAATTTTTACTTAATTACACATTTTCACATCCTATTCTGAGGTCTAATGGATGAAAGCCAACTGTACTAGTTTCATAGAGCTGCTGCAGTACTTGTGCTCTTAAAGTTGACTGGTGCACCAGCACTCAATTTCTTTTGAGTACAGATTAACCCTTTAAAGGGACACTAAAGGCAAATATTAACTCGAGCTAACATGATAGTTTAAACCTTTAATGGCAAATGTTGCCTACAGGCAACATACAAAAAAAATTTTTTTTTTTTCTTGCCGAGTTTTAGTATTAAGTATGAAATTTCTGGCTAACTGTCTTTGACCAACACTGAATGACAGGCAGCAAGTGTCATTTGTTGGTTTAGAGCAGGAACACTGGATGAGGGCGAGAAAGTTTGGCACGCGACTCACTGTCTTGTGAAAGCTAGGTCAGAGGAGACAGGCTGATACAACATATCCAGCTGCAGTGGTCTCACACATGTGATATTAAGCAAATGAAACTTGCACTGATCGTTCACATGTGATGACAGCTGTCTATACAAATTGAAAGTGAAGCGTTAGGTGGCTTGAGGTGAAGCCCACTTACAGTTTCCTGCCTGAGGTTTTCCTTGTATTATTGCAATAGCAATTGTATGGACAATCCAAGTGCATTTCTGCCATCACCGTCGCTGTGAGGTTCTAATAAAGTCCAAGGGCAATAAAATTGTCGCCGCACGCCATATGCTGTATGTGTGAGTGAAAGCGTGCTAGGGTGAGCCAGTGAACGTGGCCCAATCTCGCGTGTGCAAGCGAGGAAAGCGGGCTGCAGGCACACCCTCTCCTTCCGGCCTGCCCTCTCCTGTCGTGCACGCAAAGCACGAGGGTGAGGCAAGGGAAAGAGGGGCAGGGGCTGCTTCGGCGATTGCTGCTCCAGCGATTGCTGCTTGCGGCGCGGCCGTGCGACCGCCATATCTTGAAAGCGATCTGTGACGTGGCCAAAGTGCACACCTGCGCGAGCCTCATCTTCAATCCAATCTACAATGTTTGCAGAGTGCGCATAGTGCCGGTAGCTTCGTATGCGCTGTGCTTTCAATGTTTCGTTCACGTTGAAGTGAGAGATGCACGAAAGTCAATTACTCGCGGCTTTGCTGCGATTCTTCACTCCTGCATTTTGACAGTGAGTTTCTATGCTCATCGAGCAAGATGTGTTGATGTTTACCTGTGCACACATGACTCCGTGCTTGTTAATTTAGTTAAAACACATTGGTGGGCTAGTTGGTTTGAATCCATGATAGATGGTGTAAGCGTGACTGAACGAGGACATAAAGAAACGGACACGAAGAGACAGTGCCGTCTCTTTGTGTCTGTTTCTTTCTGCATCCTCGTTCAATCGCACTTGCACATTATATCATTGTTAATTTAGTTAGTGAGCAAACATAAACAAGCTTATATGGCCATTACAACAACTCTCCTAACTTCGTATAGCTACCTAATAATTTGCTATCATGAACGATGCTTCACCTTTTGGGCAAAACTGCGACCTTTTGTTGATTTTCCTTATTCTTGATATGTTTTGCATATCTAGGTTAAAAATAAACATTTTTTGTGGGTATTTATATGTGATGTCGTTAAAAGGTTAATGCTTGAGAACGTCTAAGGTGTCAATATTTGTCGAGAACAGAGCTTTAGTAATCTAGAATTTGAGGTAACTGCAGGATACATGATTTTAGACTCCACCAGACATTCAAGTACGAGCTCGATGACGTAGCGACTCCTCATTATAATTCAGTCACTAGTACTCAACCGCTCATAATAAAAAGATCATATCATTGCATTAAAAGAGGGAAGAAAATGCTGCTTATCTACTTCTATTCGATTCTTAGAAAAAAATAACTTTTTGGCATTACCCTTGACAACAACACAGGCGGTCAAAACTTTGCACCACGTGTCAGTAGTTTCGTTATCGCGTAGTGCTGCACTAGTTTTGCTGGCTCACGAAACTTGCACAAACTGCAAATAGCAGAGAAAGAGGCCTATTGTGACAAGTGTCGAAGATTGTATTTGATTCACGGCACACTTACCCTTTCTCTTTTTCACTGTCGGCTATCTTGGCTTAGTTTCTGACTGCGCTTTCGCATTTTGCTCAAGAAACCGTAGCACCGGCTCTCGGGAGGCATCTTATTCACCAACGGCAGTAAAAGGCGGTGATGGTATCACATGTACAGTTATTGTAATACTGTATTGAAGTAGTCTTCTGACAGCAGACTACATCAAGCAAAAAAAATGTGTTCATTCTTTTTACATTCGTTTGTTAGGCCTACCGACCTAGGCAGTGCACAAAATTATGAGTGCCTGATTACAAGCTATCGCAGGAAGGTCGCCGTCACTATGTTCATACCCGCAGACCTCATCGGCAATTGAGTGCGAGACACTCAATTAAGGCTAGACTGACAGCCATAGTAGTGAAGTTGGGTCTGTACGTGGCCCCCGCTCAGCAGCTTACTTGGCAAGATCGGTCAGCAGCTTACTTGGCAAGAGCAACTTGGAATGTCACATTCTAGAGGTGCATGCGCATTTTTCTCAGAGCTTGGCGTGGTTAAACCACAGCTGACAAGCCATGAACGAGAAGAAAGGGGGTTAACCGAGGGGCCCGATTTTTATTAGTCATATCATAAGAAGCCAACAAACACTGACACCAAGGACAACATAGGGGAAATTACTTGTGCCTAATAAGTGAAATAAAGGAACGATAAAATAATGGAAATTAAAGTGGATGAAAAAACAACTTGCCACAGGTGGGAACCGAACCCACAACCTTCGCATTTCGCATGCGATGCTCTACCAATTGAGCTACCGCGGCGTCGTTTTCCCATCCACTTTCTTGGGTATTTATGTGTCCTAGTAGAACCCTGGGAGTGTTAGCCAGCGCCACCACTCGCAGACCTTGGCGGCGGACGTGGAACGTCTTTCTTGCCGCAGGCGTCACGAGAACGTGATCTTTTAGGGTGAAGGCAACTGGTCAATAAACCCACATATGCTACCTGAAGGCATCAATGTTGCCGGATTCGAGACCCTCGTTATGTAATGAGCTGACAAGCCAATGTGCTGATCCCCCGTGATGAGACATTTGCATTGTTACATGTTGGCAATGACACAAGATGCACGTATGTAATTCGTTGTTTCCAGGCTGCTAGCCTCCAATGGGCCTTCAAAATCAGCAAAATACCCTTTGCTGGCCTGGCAAAGTCAGCATGCTTGCATTTCTTTTGCACTGACCTGATTGTGAATCTTCTTTCTCCTGTACAGTCGAGCCTCGTTATAGAGTCAGTGACCAATTTTTGGAAGTGCCCAATAATTCAGACACCTTTGTGGCACTGCCACGTATCCCATAGAGCCAATGCAATAAGGACGTCCGATATTTCAGATGCTGAAACCCTTTTCTGTTCAATTTTGCACACTTTTTCCTATGACTGCTAGTCTGAAACAGCATTAATCAAAACCACCACTGCCACCATTTTGACTATCTCGCAGCATGGTACCAGTACTCTCGCACGCTGATCTGCTGGCAGCCATAGCCATCGTGGCAGCACTAGGGCTAGCTGCTTCGACATTCGCTACCAAGTGCTTTTGCACGCCAATCTGCTGGCAGCCATAGCCAAGCGGCAGCGTTAGGCATAGCTGCTTCAATGTTCACTGCCAAGATTTTTGCTGTTGGGTGCCTTGTTTTTCATTGAAAGACTTCGCCACTGTCAGCAATGGTGCCAACTCCACCTTTGTCATCCTCGCGGATTGTTTCAAAGCATGGAAAGTGCAGCAAGGGTCAGTATTACCAAAATTTGTTGCTGGGCTAGTTGGTTTATGCTAATGAATGAATACTGACAAGCGCAGTTTCAAGACAGGACAAGAGAAAGACATCGACACTCAGGGCAAGCACTAACTCGCAACTAAATTTTATTGTGAAGATTTTGCCTACTTTAATACACAGCAGACCAGGATAGCGCAAGTGCTCTGTCCATCAAGCCAACCAATGCGTCATATCAAAGCATACAGATTACAGAATCATCTCTAAAAACTGCTGAATCAGCACTTTTCCTATGTGTCGGTGTCTTTCTCTTGACCCGTCTTGAAACTGCGCTTGCCAGTATTAATTTATAAGCATCAAAAGTTGCATAATGCCGGTTCCCAAAAGTTAGCTTTGCCGCAATACAACGGTATTATGCAGTCAAGCATACCCATTGTATTGTGGTGTTGCATATCAAGAATGGAATTTGGCCACTGTCACTGGACACGGCATATATTCCTTAATTATACAAGCGTGCAGTTGCTGTCATCTGTCACACTACGAGTACAAATACACCTAATAAGTGTACTGGCAAGTCAGACGTGCCTGTGGCGATTTGAGCCCTTGGGGGCAGTGAAAATCATGCATTCATTAGGCAGTTTTAGAATAGTGTTTGTCACCTTACATATGTTAAATGCAAGCCCCTTTGTGGGACGTTATGCTTTGCATCTCTATAACACTTTTAGTTTAATGTGCAGGAGCGCAAACGTAACAAAGACTTTATAAGAGAGGGCACTGTCTGGTGCCTCATGCAACGTATAAGCCAAGGTAATCGATTAGCAAACATCCTAATCTTTCTATGCAGATGCATCTCTTTAGGCCTACGAACACTAATCGCCAAACTCAAAAATTGCACGCACCATGTGCTCATAGCTAATGTTTCAGGTGAGTTTAAAGGATGCGAAGGCTCATTTCAGTAGTTACCAGTGATCAGCAAGAACATAGCCATCACAACTATTCACGCTGAAGTTGGAGCCGTGGCTGCCGCCATGTTCGACAACACTATTTCTTCGCATGTGTAAACATTGCAAACGTTAACTTGCCAAATAATGTACATTATCATAGTGCACGTAAACCATAGAAGTCCAATAATGTAATGAGCATGCACAATGAGGACAACGCTGTTTCTTTACATACATACTGTGCATATTTTTTGTTGTAAACGCCATTCTAAAGCTCTATTTTTTTGGACTAACCAATTTTCCAGATGTCCTTGTGGCACCTAGGGAGTCCGAAAAATCAGATGTTGACTGTAATGAAGTTGCATCGGCCATGCAAATACCTTTGTTAGTTCGATATTCCTTATAAACACACACACACAGATATCCGCAAGAAAAAAAATTGCGATCACATTTGTGCAAAAGAAACGCAAGCAGGGCTGCCTTCAACAGGTGAGCAAAATATATCCTTTGGATTTTGATAGCCCGCCGTCATCTTGCCATCCTGATCCGAGGCACAGGAGCAACAATAAGCAACATACGAGTGCTTCACTGTGCATCGCCATTAATATGCTACTTTGCAATTGGTTGGAAGTGTCCCCCCTCGTCCATAAGACTACTTCGAAAGATCACAGGGCATTGTGTACAAGATTACTTGCATAGAATGCCCTGTGTCATATATTGGCGAGGCTAGAAACTTCTCTGAAAGAATTTGTCAACAAAAGAATTACCTTCGCAACCATAACGGAGACCGAGTTGCTGTGGCAGAACACTGCGAGCTTTTTGACCACCAGATCAGCACCAGATTAGCACCATCATCTTGGAGAAGACAGCCACCAGCGCTGGCTTTTGGAATCCTGCCACATACAAAAGACATTGTGTAGCATCAATCGTTTGTCAGGAACACTTCCCACTGTTTACTTGCAAGGACTGCGAAAATTATCTGCACGCCTGTCAAAGTGTTAAAAAAATTAATATAAGCACTGCTACACCGCACGCCATCTCGCCCCTGAAGAAGGAGCCGGTCAGGCTCCAAAACGTTGGGTCTCTAAAATTGCAATAAATTTTGGTTGGAGCTTCTTTGTTATTTAATTCGGTTGATCCCCACAAGGTAGATATCTGCAGAATATTTACCTTAAATTGGTGTTATCACATGGGACTGGCATGTTGGCTTGTCGACTGCAGTCCAGCAAGCCAAGCTGTTGGCTAAGACATGCACACTCGTCCAGTATGTGTCATTTCAATTTACAATGGTCGAGTTTTGCCGCCAGTAGACTTTTTCAGACACGGAGAGGACTACATGTAGATTCGTACTCAGC